>NC_090879.1:18414909-18417409 GCF_036669935.1 Montipora foliosa
CTAGATTACTTGGAACTTAACTTTTATTGCACTTTATTTCTGATACAAAAAAAGTTGATACAAGATTTTTAGTCTGCAATGTTGACTTTGACTTTTGCTTTCCCTCAACATAAAATTACAATGTTAAGGCTTTTCTGACAGGCAAAATTCAGCCCTTGGTTAGTATTTAACCGCAGATTGGTCTTAATCGGCTTTTAAACAAACCTAAACAACTGGGCCCAAGAGAAACTTCCCCAGGCGGTTGCATATGCTGGAACATGTACCTGATTGGACAATGTTGGTTTGTTGAGGGGCTTTAGCTTTTTCTTGTCGTATGAGCAAATATGAGCAATTCTTTTTCATCTGTTAGATGCTTTTGAAATTATTGTTACTCACCATAAGTTAGAGTTTGATCAGATTCTTCCTCCTCCTCCTCCGCCTCATCTGCTCCCTTTTCATCTTCCACCACCTCCCCATTATCATTAAAATTATCACCATCATCATCATCAATATCAATGGAATCATAGTCATCATCATCATCATCATCATCATCATCATGTTTGTTGTCGCCAACAGCATCATCCTGATCATACTCATAATTACTTCTTTCTTTGCCTGTACACATCTTTTCTTCTTCAGATATCTCTTTGTTACTGGTCCTACTCCCATTTTCACCTCCGTTAATTATTGTCAAATCTCCTTCAACAATGGGATGACAATCTGCCCCACCAACTCCAACCACATTGCTTTCATTCTCACATCTAGTGTTAAAAGTTTCTGTACAACCATTTGAGGCTGGTGATAATTTGATCTCTGATGTGCATTTCAAATCTTCAAGTTCTTCATCACTTCCACTTTCCAGTTTCTGTTTCTTGTTTGTTTCTTCTGAATTTTTCCCATTTCCTACCCTTTTTTCCTTCAAATTTTCTTTTTCAGCTTTCAACACAAGTTCCAAAATCCTCTGACTTGCCCCCCTTCTCATTTCCTCATCTGCTTGATTATCTGTTTGATTCAAAAGAGGAACAATGTCATCAAATGTTTCACTTCTTTGTGCTTGAATTTGTTCCTCCAAGAGTTGCTTGAACTCAGTGATGCTCAAGTGAAGAATCTGCAACAGGTAAAAGTCAACAAAAAAAGATTTAAGACTAAAAGTAGAAGCTCAGCAAGCAAAGTTATTGACATACTAACAGTATGATAGACTGACTTAGTGACCAACTGAATGACATATTATATTTTACAATCACCCTAAGAAGGAGATACAAGTCTGGACTGAAATGAGAACATCCCTCTCTTCCAAAATGAAACATGTCATCATCAGACATCACATCCTAAAAGATAAAAAAAGATTCTCCATTACTGTGTTTATAAGCTTGAATGTCTACTCTAATGATCAGCTGTCATATTTTGTACCATTAAACAAGAATACTGTTTCTATACCCAGAGTTCAATACCAAGAAGACAAGTTTGAAAAACTGACATAATCGCTGTTGTGCACGTCGGGAACAGTCAAGTGTTTTCTAAAATTGTGTAATTGCACGTGTCCCCTCCCTCACATACACATCACATCATTACAGCTGTACTGAAATAGTAGCTATTCAACTTCAACCAATCCAAGTCAACAAAATTAATCACTGCTTACGAACCATTTGTCTTATAAATTCAAACTTTGCATTCAACAATTGTGTTGCTTTTAATGGCTGATTTGCCTTCATAACTTCATGAAATGCAGCAAGGGGGATGTCCACCTAGTGAAGAGAATAAAAAAAGGGCAATGATTAAAAGGAAGAAGACCTTACACTGGTGCCACATGTTGTCTGTATTCACTATAATAATCGTGCCCTTCTCATCTCATTATTTTTTACCTTGTAATTAATATATTAGAGCTTTCTATATCTACTTTTGATTAGAGTAAAATAAAATAAAATAACTAAACTTACATGTAAATGGTTCTACTTTGCTTTGACTCTAGGGAATTGCCTAGCAATATGCTCGCTAAGAGCCACCTCTACTCAAGTTTGCATACAAGGAGAAAAGAAAAACAATCCAAGTGGCAGAGAGGAGTTTAGTTTCATTTTGACAATAACTTTAAATATACAATTTATAAATAACCAGTAAACTGATAATTTAATAATAATAATAATAATAATGTTGCTTTTTCTTTTGATTGTGGATGAATTTTCTGATGACAAATTTAAGACGCTATGACTTTTTATAATTTGTCTTTTTAGAGCGAGTTTCAATTGAGTGTCGTAAAACCAAAACTAAAGTAATTACTTTGGCCAATCAAAAAGGACTGAGACAATCTGGCAAACCAATCAAAACTCGAAGTAATTACACGTAGCCGACACAAAGCGCGGGAAAATGTGCACGCGTGAGCCACGATTGGTTTTGGTTTCACTTCTGATTGGATGAAAAAATGGCGCGAGAATTTTGAACCAATCACTGAGTGAAGTAATCATGAATAAACCAAAGTAATTATCTAATTACTTTCGACACTCAATTGAAAACCGCTCTATTCTTG
>NC_090879.1:18427409-18449909 GCF_036669935.1 Montipora foliosa
TGTATCGTATTATTACTTGGTTGTCAGAAATCTACCACAAGCCAGCAAAATATGAGATAACACTCCAGATCATGTTCAGAAGCCATGATGGCCAGAAAACACACAATAAAAGACTTTACCTGAAATAGTTTGGGTGTTTTTTTATAAACGGCAATGCAATACATTTGTACTCTTCTTCTATAAGTTGTATATCACGTTCCACATCCTTCAATATCTCAATTCCCTTAAGCTCTTTCCACAGTTCATCTTCTCCCCAGAAATAGGGCTGATCCAGAACAGTAACATCTGGCATGAGGTTTAGATATGGCTTCCAGTGAGATGTTGGATTGGTGTATTCATACATCAGTGCAAGCAGGAGAGGAGTCCATCCAGATCTGAATAAAGTGATTGTTTTAAAACTGACTGACAAACAGAGGAATAAGTAAAAAAATAGATTGAGTGTCATGTCCTTTGGAACAAAGAATTTTTTCTTTATATTGAAACCCTGCATTGTTTCATCGATTTATGGTGATGAAAGGATTCCCCAAGCATTATTTTGATACCTCATTAAGTCTTTTCCATTATCAGTCTTATCTCTTTACACTCAAAGTGAAGTGAAGTGAATTTATCAGTCAATCCCCTTGGGGCTTTTCAGGACTAATTTAAAATGCTTTGTGGGGGACTTTAGCCAGACTGCTTGTTATGCAGTTTACAAGTATATTAGGAAGTGAAAGATGCCCCCATCCAGATAGTTCAGACCACAACATCGGGGACTATGTCCCATACTCTTACCAAATAGCGAGTGGGTTCTTTAATGTCCCATACTATTCATTTACATATTAGAAACCACATAAGATCAGTGTTGTAATATTAAGCCTTATTATATGACTAGCTCAGTGAGCGGTCAAGATGAACAAATTGCATGCTGTGATTGGCTACCTGAGCGGGCAAGATGGAGCTTCTATACTTCCCGCTCAGAGCAGATAATTTTTTGGGTGTTTTCCCGTATAATACATCCTTTATTGACCAAGCTTGTTCAGTCAAGATGACTGGATATTGGCCTTGTTCTATTTTTGCGTGTTTACGGACCTTGACTTTGTTTCGGTCCATAAGTACCCAAAAAATGAACTTGGCCAATATCCAGCAATCTTGATCTCACACTTGGTCAATAACCCATATTTATTATATAAACACCAATGAAATACCACATATGTGAGCTTTCTTATGAAAACATGATATCTTTACATATGAATATAACATGTTATCTTAATTTACATGTGAAAAGATCACTGTGGCTATGGTTACATATAAAAATTGCCCCTTTCTATATTAAAGTGAAATGATCTAGTATTTCATTGCTGTTTACATAATAAAAAGAATATTACATGGCCGCTTGGAGATACAAAATTTCTCTTCTCATGTTCAAGAAAATTTCACTCCTTCGCTTTGCTCACTCCTGAAATACTTTTCAACACTCGATGCGAAATTTCGTATGTAATATCCTCTATTTATTATATAGATATTGATGAAATGCCAGGATTTCTCCTTTTACTAAAAAATCATATCTTCACCGCACGCAGTGAACATATCATTTTTATCTTTCACATGTGAGGATATAGGTGTTGTCATGGTAACCAACACGTTTAGCCAATAAAACGCGAGCTTTCTCTTCATTGTAAGATACTTTTGTGCTTTAATATAAGATTATTCTTCTCTACTACATTAACATTTTTGTTGCAAAATTTTACATTATCATGATTTGTTTTTAATAACTTTCATATCTTGTTTCATGTTACACAACATGCGTGTTTTAGCGGTTGGTGACCACTTTCTCATCATTTCGAAACTGAATAAAACAAGTTGTTTTAAATCTAGACATTTCATCAATATCTATAGACTTTATAATAAACAGAACATTACACGGCCGCTTGGGGATATGAATTTTATCTTCTCATGCTGAAAGTATCTCTCACTCGCAGCACTCAAAGATAAAATTCGTATCCCCGCGAGGCCATGTAATATCCTCTATTTCTTTAACCTAAGCAAAGCACATACCAGCTTTCTCTAAAGTTTGCATTCAAAGTTTAGGAGTTTCTTGTTTATCACCAGTAGTCAAGATCAAATGTAGGTCATTTTTGTAATCTCTAATTTTGTTTTCTTTAATTTCCCTTTTTTTGCATTTACTTTTTTCAAGGTTTCTTTGTTTGTAAACCATGCTCTTTCTTTTAGTTTTTACCACCAGTAATGTATGTAGCTGCCAGTTAGCTGAATAAATCGTGCTACCCTATGATACTTCATAGTGTTGAACTTGTCAACTCCAGGGGCACAGCTGTTAGAATCAATAGCAACCTTATCCTCATTTACCCGTAGTTTGAAGTTTGAGAATAACATGAAACAAAAATGAACACTTGACTATACCTTCTATTCAATGCAATCCTGCTCTTGTATGTTAAATTTTCAAGGATACCAGAGATAGATGAAGATTCTGGTTTTAGGAGAAGTGAGCGAGGAATTTCAAACAGACATTCTCCTTTCTTTATGTTGTCCACAGCTATCATACCATAGCGATGGCATGATCCTTGAAGGCTAACTTTAACCTTTATAGAAAATAATAACATATTTCTGTTACTCTGAAAATCACTCAGATAGAAGAGCACTGCAGTATGGCCAATGCCTTTCGGCTAGCCAGATGCCCCCGCAGCACAATCAGGGATTTCGTAGCGATCGCTGAGCTTAAGATCGTCGATGCCAGGGAGCACGAGCTAGTCACACGCGACCACTCTGGTTCAGTGCAACAGCTAGAACTGGTGTGTCGCAAACGTTTGCGACGTTATCAACCAACGATGGCTGCCATGCGGAGGGAAAGCCGGCTACTCCCGCTGAAGTTTGGTCCGCGCTTCTACGAGTAGGGATAACATCCTGCTCGGAAAAAAAAACGGCTCTTTTAGGAGCCACCAACTTTGCAAAAGTGAATGACCAACAGATCAAATACAGTAGATCCCCGCTAACTCGAACCCCTATAACTCGAAAACCCCGCTAACTCGAACAGGTTTTCGCTTCCCTTGACCAAAGTTTACCCCGATAACTCGAATTTCTGGTCCTTATAACTCGACAGGAAGGCCAATTGTAGACAAATAATTAAAGACTTCATTAAAAGGGTTTCGGAGGAAGAGCATTTCGGGGATTGGGAACTAGAAAAAAATTCCAAAATGGCGGATAAATGAATAGGCAACAATGTGGGCAAGTAACGCTAGCCAACACTAAAACAGTGGACAAAGACCATATTAGTAGTATAAGTGCTGCTCAAGGTATCGTTATGAACTGCCTTTAACTCTTTTTGCGTAGTTTAGAAGCAATAGACAAGTAAATGCCCCGCCGACAGGTTACCGACACGTTACCGACACGTTACCGACAGGTTGCCAACAGTCGGCCGACAGTCGGCCGACACTTTGGTCTCAAACATAACACAAACTGTCGGCCGACAGTTGCCCAACTGTCGGCCGACTGTCGGCCAACAGTTGGCCGACTGTCGGCCAACAGTTGGCCAACAGTCAGCCGACAGTTGGGCAACAGTCGGCCGACTGTCGGCCGACAGTTGACCGACAGTCGGCCGACAGGTTTTTTGGGGAGCTCTTCTTCACAATTACCCATCCGTGAAATGTGGATAAATAAAGTACTACTACTACTACTATGTGATTACATATACACAACATAAACAAAGTCAAAATGGCAGTCGAAACTATCTGGACTTTTTTTAGAGTATATGCTTCGATTATTTCAATTCACCCCCCTTAAAAAATATTCCTAGATCCGCTACTGAGCATGCAGGTCTCATTCCTGTCATTAATACAGTAAGGGGCCCAGTTCTCGGCCGGGTCCAGTTCTCGGCCACTTTTTGTTCAACGTTTATTTTTAGCGCCGCAAATGAATCTGAATAAAATGCCATTGCTTCCAAAGGTAGCTTTATTCCTTGTCTTTCGTCCTGCCGAATTTTGAGTTTACAGCTACTATATACTGTGAGCAAATCGAGGTGACACGAAGGTAGGTGAATTTGATTTCCACGAAAACGTGTTTGTTTACGGCTACTCGAATTACAGGTAGCAAGTCAGTTCGATCGAAGGTCGTTTCGATCGACGTTCGTTTCGATCGAAACCAAAAGTCAGTTCGATAGAAGACAAGAGTCAGTTCGATCGAAGAGTAAATGTTTATAAAAACTACAGTTTTGCACGCGTATAGATAATAATAAAAGTTCTATTGTTGTGTAATGATTGCGCGAAGTAATATGAGCGATGCGGAAAGGCGGTGTTCAATTGATTTCCTTTGTTGTCGGCGTTCCTTGAAGACCTGCTTCAAGAATGTGTTTTGAACAGCTCCGAAGTTAACTGTATCAGGAAATATTTTTAAACAGATTTGATAAATAGTAAGTTCAATACACTTAAGCAATAGTTACAGTCTTCGATCGAACTGACTTTTGTCGATCGAAACGACCTTCGATCGAAACAACTTTCGATCGAACTGACTTGCATTCGAATTACATGGTCTAATTCAAGTTTGTATTTTATCCGTATAGGAGGCCCAAATGAGGCAATTCTTGGCGTAATGAACGTAGAGTGATAAAGCTTTCTGTTAAATATAAACTTTTCCTGGCCTATTTTATTCTTTTACCTAAATTCACCCCTCAATATTTCCTTAGTACTTCTGCATATTTGCCTATTCTCGGCCACCCTGCTAGCCGTAGTGCTCATAGTTTTGTATGGAGTTTTCTTGTCAAATCATTTGTAAAAGTAAAGCTGTAATGGGGTGGCATGTTCCGACAGTAGCTATAAATTAAAATTATGAGTTGTGACTTACCGGACCCCGTTTTGAAATACCCAACTCTTTTTTAGCCTCGCTTGCCAGTGTATTTACGAGAAAAACTAGGTGTGCCAAAAACGTCCTTTTCTAACGTGAAACAAAGCTCGTTAAGGGTACTTTGTGGTCGAAATATCAAACACAAGCCTTATTAGTGACTTAACAACAAAAATTGGTGATAAAACGTTGTTTATTCCGAGGAATCGAGCGCACTCTTTTGTGGCCGAGAACTGGGCTCGCTGGCCGATAACTGGGCCCACGAACGAAGCCTCCATGTTATTACTCGGGAGAAAACAGCGTTGAGCAGTCGATAGCTTTACATGTGTGTGTAAACTCAATGCTGAAGCTAGTTGTCTTTGAAATTTCAAGTCCTTACGGCTATTCCAAGGTAAGAAATACAAGTTTACGTTTTTTGTGGCCTAGAACTGGGTCCCATACTGTATATAAAGCTAAGCTAAAAAACTCCTTGGAGACAGGACCAAGGAAAGATACAAAGAAAAATTATTTTCATCGTTTCATACTAACCTTGTCGCTTAAGCGTAAACCGTTAACATTGCACCAAGAAAGAAAGCTGTCCAAGGTTTCATCCATCCCGAGCATCCTTCGTGGATAGGTGGTTTCAGAGGCTACAGAAGGAGTGGGTCACGGTAAAAATTTAGCCTTTCTGGAGTAGGGTTGAAATGAAACGTTTTCATAGCAAACGCCATTAAAGTTGGATGTTATTCTTTAGTGTAGCGTTTTTTTCATTTCCTTTTATAGAGCCTTAAAAGGTTGTTTTTTTTTTTCAAATTAAACACCCTTTATATTTTTTTTACGTACAGCATTCAGGAAACAAATCGCATCCAAAGCCTACCCTACAATGGAGAAGAATTGACCTTACTCTTGATCCAACATGGCGGACGAAGCTGTTCGTTGATGATATGTCTCTTCTTGGTCTTGTTCCAGATTACGGCAGTGACTCCAGTAGTTCTTCTGAATCTGATCAAGATGACAATAATGTAGCCGATGAAAGAGGAGATGCTGGTAATTGTAAATATGTTGATAGTAAGCCAGAGGAACCCCAGAACAATCAAATACCACTTCCTTTGCCAACAATAGATCTCGCCGAAATTTCAACATTGAGCACAAAGGATTTAAACCCGCGAGCATGCCAAACGTCGTCCGTTTTCTTTAACCCATATCTTGCTGCAGAGAAACAGAGACTTTCCGTTCTTGAGAAACACGTACATCTTTCAGAGAGCAAAACAGAAGATCCTCGCAGCAAACAAGTGTGTTTCAAGTTTCAGAAAGGTCGCTGCAGATTAGGAGACAAGTGCAAGTTTTTCCATGGCTTAATAAATGTACCCCACGCTGAGCTTGGCATAGCCCCAAACCTTACAAATACAGCGACGAATTATGAGCCAGACAAAGATGAGGACAGCTGGGAACCGCAAAGGAGAAAAAAAAGAAAAACAGGCATCAGTGACTCTCTTGTCCCACCAAAGCGCGCGATGCAAGCTTACGAAAAACAAAGAGAAAGTGAAAAACCTTGGTCAAGAGCATGAAACTTTTCCTGGATGTATATCACTGGAAAAAATAACAGATTCCCATTTTTGGCTATTTTAGGGCATTTAAAGAATACCAACAAAAATTCCAAATTTGGAAGAGTGAGACAAGTCCCAGTCAGGGAACTTGGTTGGGAATTCCCTGGTTGGGACTTGTCTCACTTTGCCAAATTTGGGATTTTTATTGGTATTCTTTAAATACCCTAAAATATCCAAAAATGGGAATCTGTTATTTTTTCCTGTGTATAAAACAAACTTATTGGAGGAGCTTTATTAATTATAAGAATGTTTTTTTTTCCACAACTGATGAACGAATTGCTCTCCACTACCACTTGCGGTAGTGGTGCCAGAGAGAGGGACAATTTTTGCGGTTTATTTTTAGTTGTAGAAGGTTACTTTCCAAAAGCGTTGCGGGTTTATTAAACTAATGAAAAACTTTTCTAAGCACAGTATACTTGCAGAGTAACTTTATCTTTGTGAATGTTATATAAAACCATTACGTTGATGACAGTAATTATAGGAACGGTCAGTATAAAGTGCAGACTGCAGACTGGGTCTAAAATGCAGACTGACGCCTAGGCCTAGGCCTGGAAAAGAGGCCTATTTTGCACCATAGTCTGCATTTTAGACCCTGTCTGCAGTCTGCATTTTATACTGACTGGTTACAAGAAGAGCATGTGTAGTTGCGTCTATCGTCCAGTTTGTGTTCCACGACATCCGTTGGAACTAAATCTACCAAGCTATAGCTGATAGTTCCATACTGCATCCATCGCAGGCATCTGGTTTTCCTACACACAAAGCCATTTGGAAATCAAAAGCAGCTGACGACCATAGATGGTTTTCTCCTGACGTCACAGTGGCCATGTTGGCACACAGAACAATGGGGAAAAAGTATTTTGGGAATTTGACTCTATTAATGTATAATGCAAAACATGAGCCATAATTTGCTATTGTTTTGTACACCAGTATGGCTCTCTCATCAAGTAATTGAAAACCATCTATACAGAACAAAAGCAAAAAAGATTCAACACAGCAGTTTAAGGTTGGAAATCAGTTAAACAACACAAATGGAACGAAGTGCGCGGAAACTCATTGATGTGGTTAACAGTCCATTGCTATTGCATGGTATTGTTGTCTAAGTGTTAAAAATACTCAACCTCAAAATAGCGCAATCGGGGAGGAAAATGAAATTAATCATTGCTTTAAACGTTATTCTTAGAGATTGCATTTTTCAAAACTCTGTGGCTGAGGTTTCTGTAAAAGGTGGTTACTGGCCGTCTACAGCCGCCTGCACGGCCTCTTTTATCCATTTGTTTAGCTTTAGACCAGGCTCTTGTGTTTGGGTTCGAGCTGCGATCAACACCGCCAGGAGTTAATGAGTAGCAGCTTGCCTCTCCCATACATGCATGTCCTATCAGTCAACCTTTGCGTGCCTCTTTCTATTTTTAGAATGCCACAAGTTCCTCGGCTCTGTACGTACTGTTTAGAATTGCTAATCAGAAAGACCAAAATACCACAAACAATGTATGCAAATTGTGCAAATTGATGTAAATGTGAGTCTCCTGCTGAAGGGTTGGTTCTAAATATAGAAAGATACGCGGAAAGGTTGACTAAACTCAAAGGGCCAACTGGAAAACATGGACTGGACTCTGGACTGGACTCTGGACTGGACCCTGGACTGGACTTTATTAAACGAAGTTAATATTTAACCAATCATATAACGATTAACCGCTTCTATTTAATTATTAACCAGCGAGAATGAGAATGGATGTTTTTTTCAAAGGGAACATAAACGAAAAATCGAACGATGCTGCCCAGAAAATTTAAATCAAGTCAAGTTACCATTACGTGAATGTGACGACGATATATCTCATCCGTGCGCTGTCTAAAGAATGTTAGGAATGTAGTCCAATTCAATATATTCGATATGTTAAGCGCAATCTCTTTGCGCACTATTTCTACAATTGAACCAGCGAGGAAACTGCAAAGTAAGCACTTCAGTTGTTTACAGCGGTAAATTAACGTTACAAACCCCGCCACTTATACGCTTTGCTATGATTGCGTGAACGCTGTGAAAGTTTGAAGTCATCAGGTGACAATGTAATGTCGTCACGCGATCCTATCTCGTGCGTGTGCTATTTTAGGAATGTAGCGGACCACCCCTATAGTGAACATTTTTATCACCTTCCAGTTCTTATCGCACAAATGTTCATTTCACACGAAACCACGCTGATGTAATTGTACCGATAACACTAAAAAGGTTGATGACAGTTCGTTTTTTTCGGCATATGTACTGTACCGATAACACTAAAAAGGTTGATGACAGTTCGTTTTTTTCGGCGTATGTTAGCTTGTACTCCAGTACCGATGGTAATTTGTGAAAGACGTAACTGCAAAAATATTCGAAAAAGAAAAGAAAGTGACGAAGGAACTATACATTCTTGTGCAGTTAATTTGTGCATTGTATGGAATGGGAATAAAGTAGCGTACGAAAAAGGACGATTGTCTAATAAAGGCTAAAGGATTGCCTAACAAAGGCTACTTATTCCGAAACGAAAAGATATTCCTGATAAGATATTTCAAAGCAAGATAATTTTAAGGCGTTGTGGCTCCCTCCCTGCTGCATAGTTTTAGTTCATGAAAGCGATCGCGCTTAACTTATCGAATATATTGAATTGGACTACATTCCTTATATTCTTTAGACAGCGCACGCATGAGATATATCGTCGCCACAGTATTCACGTAATAGTAGCTTGACTTGATTGAAAGTTACTGGGCAGCATTGTTCGATTTTTCGTTTACGTTCCCTTTGAAAAAAAACATCCATTCTCATTCTCATTCTCGCTGGTTAATAATTAAAGAGAAGCGGTTAATCGGTATATTATTGGTTAAATATTAGCTTCGTTTAATAAGGTCCAGTCCAGGGTCCAGTCGAGAGTCCAGTCCAAAGTCCAGTCCAGAGTGCAGTCCCTGTTTTCCAGTTGGCCAACTCAAAGATATAGTGCATAGGGAGGCTCCTATACTCATGGGTTCCTGGCACCGCCTAGTCCACCATCGCCAGCCGCTTATGGAAAAAGTTATTGAAACCTCTGTTCTGTGGTAGGTTTTATTACCCATGCTGTTTGCAAAAAGTTGGGCACAAAGTTCCCAGAGTTGTGCCGTGATCTACGAAGGAAGTAACGGCTGTGATGGCCCCGCCAGCAACTTAAAGCTTGATAAACCGATGTAAAATATTAAATAATTTCCATGAAACGAATCTTGATTGCCAGGCCTTGTGTACCACTTTGCCTCAGAAAAGGAAGGCTACGTGAAACTCTCAGTTGATTTCCCCTCCTACAGCTGAGTTTATCAAACTGATTTTAGCTTTTGGATTAAAATATTTAAAAGTTTTCCCAGAAACGAAAGTCCGAGAATTCTGCAAATGCAGCTGGAGGACTTTCAACGTAATCAATTTTCTCATCAACCAATAACGTATCGGAACAGGATTCTTGCATCGTGTTTAGTGTCGAAATCTGTAAGAGGTCTTCTATCGGTTTTCCGACTTTTTCTGGTGGTAGTTTTGGAATTTCCAATCCTTTTCGCCAAATTGGTTTTCTACGTATATCCACTATAACGATCTCTTCTTCAAACTCGTCGTATTCTTCATCAGTATCATCTTCATCTTCATCTTCATCTACGGACGCAATTACTTCCGTTTTGTTGAGTTTGTTTTTTTCCTTCTGGACTTTCTCCTCTTTTTCGTTTGCTTTGGATACTTTCCTTTTTGGTGCATAATCGCTCGGATATTTCAACAATTCGGCAATGTGGAGAATGTCCACATCATTAAGCTTTTTCTTAGAGGATTCTATCTCTTGCTTTTGCTGTGGTTTTTCAAATTGAGGCTTTTCCTTCATGACAATCACGAACTGCTGTTTAACTCGGGCACCGGCAGATTTCGTGAAATGTTCGATAAACCTTCGGTTCTTGTTCCCTCTACCGATTATCTTCGACGACACTGAGAGCTCGTATACCGTGCTACAATGGTCGTTCCAACTTGAGATAGAAAACGACTCTGAAGACATCTTTGAAACTGCATACAATTTGACATTACGCAAATTGACATCATTTCTCAGGAATACAGATGGGTGTTTGGCTGCCATTTCAACCAGGCTTTGGTTTTGTTTAGACCCCTTTTCAAAATTTGTTAAACTTGTTTCTGACGTTACCACTGTTTTCTTCGTAACTCCCAATCCACCTCGGTAGCTATACTCCATAACTCCAGAATTGCCGCAATACAAATGACTTAACTAAAGTTATTCGTGCTGTTTTGTGTTTATTTGGTCTCACTCGAATGCGTTTTCTCCAAACCTCTAAAACGCTTTTTGTCAAATTTATGTAGGCTAGATCAGTGAGTTTGCGTTCTATCCACTTGTAAACGATTTCCTTTTGTTTCTGGTCGAATTTCTTCACGTTTGCAGCCAGTACAGAACACCTTTACAGGCCTGAAGAAAATAATAAAACAGACCTTCAATCGATAATTAAATCATTACGATTAAATATGTTAACGAACAGTTAATTGGTTCTTCCCTTGGTGATGCGAATGACTCACCGTTGATGCCTTCAACTTTGGTAAGGTTTTTGAGTAAACTCCGAGGTTTAATTTTTGGCCAAATCTTTGCATGCGTGAAGATTCAAGGCACAATAAATCTACCCGAGGAGAGTGTTCAAATTTCTAATCTTATCTAATACTTTGTTATATTACGTGCTTCGTCATCTATTGCATTGGTTTGAACACTATGATGGCAATTAAGGACGTTCGCGCCAAAATCTTCCTACGGTGAGATTTTCTTCATTTCTCGCCTAGAGTTAGGTCATAAAGTACTTACTCCAAAAATGAAAAAAAAAATTGGGGTCACCGACTTTGTTTCGGAGAAAATGGCAGTGGAAAAATGCCTTAATTTCGAGAAATCGGTCATAATAACGAGATGTAGGCTCATCTGCTCATCCATCGAAAATCATAAAAATAAACTGTTGGAGTGAAAGTTTCCGTGCATAGGTTTTTAGGAGTGAGATTTTTCGATAATTTTATGCCGCTAGGGATGTGGTAAACAGTAGAGTTCATCCTCGACGAGCGTTTTCGTAAGCTCTATCCGTTGCAACCACTACTGGAATTCGATGGCACGAGGAAAGAAAATGTTAAAAAAAGATAACTTCTTACGGTGAGAATTTTTTCATTTCATCATATTTTGTAGACAGTAAGTAAAGTAAGTGATTCATGATTAAAAAAATAGGGGTCACCGATGATCTGAACGAGTAAAATCGACGTGATTTTGCAAAGCTCTTGGAAAAGTTCGTTTGTCACGCTTTTGCGTGACCTGTCGGGCAAGGACTGGAACCCAAGAGAGGATCGATCGTTGAAGAGATGAAAGGTTTTTACCGAAAAAGAAAACCTTTCTCGAGCATAGCAACGAAGTTTTAAGCAGAGGTCATCTTCATTTGGTTGGTGTTTTGTATAATATCTCTCCATTGCCGTCATGCTCATCCTCTGGAGTGTGTTTTTTGTGAAATTCAATCGCTGATTGTTTCCACGCAGCCAGGTCCGCACTATCCAAGCGGACGAGGACGAAAATACTGCTCAATTTTCACGAAAGTAAAGGAAAAGAACTTTAAAAACATGCATTCACTTTGAACTTAAGTTCGTAGGGTAATAAAAACATTAAAAAGAAACAGCCCCATTAAATTTAGAGATTTCCAAACTTTCAGCCACTAGTCTACTCGATCAGCTACCTTTTCCAGAGCTTTTCCATCCTCCCGCTCACTTCTCTTTGAAGTTTCATGACGATTCGGAAATAAATGTGCCATTCTTTTGCCGGCCTGGAATTTTTTCCTCGGCGTTTTTGTCGCCATGGTATTTTAACTGATGCTTGAAAAATTTGTATGAAAGTCAAGTAGACTAGTGCACGACTGATAAAACCTCGCGAATATCAGTCGTGCAGTAGTCTACTTGACTTTCATAAATATTTTAAATCAATTTTGACTGATCACGATCTTCTCTGATCCAACGCTGTGCAAGACTTATCGTCCACGGTTTTTGCAAAGGTTTTAAAACCTGAACTTCACTAATGCTCGAAGTAATGCGTGACATATTACAGTCGCGTTACCTGCGCAGTAACGTTGCGCACAAACAATTAGCGCGAACGTCCTTAAACTGCATTCAAGCAATACAAGCAATAAAAGCAACAATAACGATCAAGGGAGCGAAAATAGAGGTCGCCCGCAGAGAATATTCCGCACAGGTTCGCACAGAATGAACTGATCAAATCAGTTGACTTGCCGACATGGTCGCAGTGCTATAATTAAGATTTCGCGCCATTTTGCATAATGCAAAGCTGTTCCGTGAGAAAAGACACAGGGTGCCTTTTCCTTCGTTTATCCATTTCCCGTCCAGTGGTGTTTGGTCTTCTTTCACTTTACGGCAAAGAAGAAAAGGATAATTGAAGTGTTAATGAATGACAACTGTGGTTTCCATAATTACCTCACATATGGAGGTATTTAAATTGTTAATCGATTTTAGCTCATCATACAAAGCCGATCGAGGCGACAGTTTGAATGGAGTTACATCACACGCACTGTCACACATGATGTCAGGAGCAAAAATCGTCAATCACTCTAATACTTCTAATATCATGTTGTGTTTAGCAAATTCAAAAGGACAGAGGGAACCAATATCAATTAGGAATAAGGGTGGACTGTCTGACAATCAGTCACGATAACGAAACAAAGGAAAAAAACAAATCACCTAAAAATAAATATAAAAAAACAAATCAATTATTATTTGTCAAAAGTCAAAAAAATGAGAAGTTACTGGAACAAGATTTGTATCAATGTGGTCTGATGGGTTTTAGGAATCAGACGAATCAGACAAGAAATCCAAACGGTTCCTGCATTGAACCGCTTCAGGGTCTTACTAACAGCTGGAGTTATCTGATTTGGTGTTCCTTCGTCAATTTTATGTTTTTGGTCGCGCTTAACTCGTCTTTCGCCAATATAATTTCTTTGCCGTGTTCATTCGTGCCATTTTTGGGCTAGAATATGGCTCCCCTTGCTGCTTTCTTGTCCTCTTTCTCTACATTTGTCATGGACGAGAAGAACATTGATGCAAAAGCATTTTTAGTGACAGGTTCCCGGTCTTCAAAAAAACTAAGAAGGAGTGTTTCCTTCTTCATGAACAATTTGGAGAGCAAATAACACATTTGTTCGTTCAAACAGAAAACGTGACTGTGTTTAAGTGCCAAGTCTCAAAAAAAAATGGAAGACATTGAGTTCGAACCGGCTTCGAAACTGGAATTTGCCTTGCTTGTTCTTAAAGTTATCGTCAAGCTACACTGAATCCTACATTCATACAAGAAAATACATAAACAAATAGTCGTGTAGTTTCTTACCTTTGTAGGGAGTATAGGTTTCAAACTCCTTCAGCCATTTTGCGGGAGTTCGTCTACGAGTAATTTGCAACCCAACGGACGTATTTCATTGCCTTACTAAAAAGCAGAAATCACGTCTAAAGCAATAAGTTTCAGAACAGTTTTTAGGAACAAATCACAAGACATAAACCACTCTTAAGGACAAAGGCAATTGTTATTCAAAGTGAAGGGATGTCATCACAAGAACGAGATAGCTGTTACTGTTTGCCCAAAGTCGAATTGCCGACCAATTCTTTTAATCTTTCACCAAAGATCCTTTGGAGTTATCTTTGGGTAAGCTCGTTTCTCTGTTAAAATTTGCTTGAAATTGCTTATAATATCATGGAAATATCCCGTGACTGAGTGCTTGAAAGAACGTGTTTTCAGTTTTAATTAGTACCTGTGATGGGTTCACAGGGGTCAATGTATTCTTTAGGAATCAGGGCGGTTAAGTTATCAGTGTGATGCAAATACATTGTCGTATTTATGAATTCTGCTCAAAATACTTTAAAAGTAAAGAAGAACGTGTAGAGAGTCACTTGATGACGAATCTTAAATGAAGTTAACAAATTAACGCAAATCAAATCAAATGTTAGTTTTTGAAAACCAAATGATAATCAAATTGCAGTGCTCTATTCTGCAAAAGTGGACTGGCATCCCATCCAGGGGGAAGTAGAAATACTCCTAGTCGCTTCATGCTACAGAAACCGGAGATAAGCGCCGGCCTGATGGGCCTTCTAGGCTCGTAGCAGACTTTATTCTGCAAAACGAGGCACTTTCGACAAAGTTTAATCTTCCATGGTACAAGCGCTCCATCTGATTAAGAGCCTCTCCCCTCCCTCCCTGGGCTCCCTCCCTGAACAAAAAAATGTGCAACTTTTCTTTCTCGCTAAAAACAGAGAAACAATTATCAAGTGGAACTTACACGCTTAACGCAATGGCATTCATAAAAACCATCTTGAAGTCATCACGATTTTAATCAGTATAATCACGTATCTTCTATTAATCATCCCTACTCCACCTTTCCTGAATCCTCTTAATTTGAAAAAAGAGGGGCGCTAATTATGGAATCAAACATATCATCTCTCGAGAAAGAGTACTCGATTGCCAAGTTATGGTATAAGTGACACAGTTATTTGGCTTTACGGAGAAGGAATTTCTTCAATCACAATTTATAACGAGGTTGCGATTGCCATAACAATGTGGTTTCAGTTTTGGTACATCAATCGTTATTCAGTTGGACGGTTTTACTTTTTCCTCAATTTCCACCCCTTTTTGTTTACAAATAACCCGGGAGAGTTCGCTTGTACTGAGGGTTTTTCCGTCATAAACTGTTGAAAAGTTTGATACATCTAAATCAAGTTAAAAAGGTTGCCTCTAACTCTTTACCGTCGCTTGCAACTACCTGTCCACACGCTTGAGAAAAACATGTTCTGCCAGCCATTGCAGTCAAAATTCAAAGTTTTGACAATCAAACTTCAAAGGTTACCCGCCCACTTTGGAACGTTTTGGCACCACTCCGCAAACACTTCACCGGAAGCAAAGTCAGCAACACTTACGGGCATTTTGTCTTTTGGAGGTTTTGAACACCTTGCTTGAAATTACTACCTAGTTTATTTATTGTAAACGCCATGTCTTGTCAAACGGTAAATAAATCAAGGAAAGGTTACGTTTATACAAACGTTGGCCGTGTAGCACTTATATTTTAAACAGAGTTAACTGAATAGAGTGTAATGTGAAGTGCTAGATTTCAATCCCATATGAACCATGTGAGCGTTAGCCCTACGGATGGAAAATGGGCCCACACAAGGACAGAGAAAAACTCTGACCAGGGTAGGAATTGAACCCACGACCTTCGGGTTAGATCTCCGCCGCTCTACCGACTGAGCTACAAGGTCAGACGGGAGCAGGCCGTGGGAAGTGAAGATGTTAAAGTCACGGCAATGAACATGTACAAGTACAAGGAAAGGTTACGTTTATACAAACGTTGGCCGTGTAGCAGTTATATTTTAAACAGATTCCATCTGTAGGGCTAACGCTCACATGGTTCATATGGGATTGAAATCTAGCACTTCACATTACACTCTGTTCAGTTAACTCTGGTAAATAAATCACCTACGATCATTTGCGTAACTGGCGCCAAAACGTTCCTAAGCGGGCGGGTAAACTTTGAAGTTGAGTGTCAAAACGTTGAATTTTGATTGGTCGGCAGAACATGTTTTTGTCACGCGTATGGACAGGTAGTTGCAAGTGATGGTAAATGTTGACTAGAATCTTCTAACTTTTCTTGTGCAAGTTTCGAGAGAGAGAGAGAGAGAGAGAGAGAGAGAGAGAGAGAGAGAGAGAGAGAGAGAGAGAGAGAGAGAGAGAGAGAGAGAGAGAGAGAGAGAGAGAGAGCAGAGAGAGAGAGAGAGAGCAAGTCCAAGAATTTTTCACGCAGCATCATGACGGTCTCAATCATTTCGCGAAATATCAACAGTAAGTTACAAAAAGTAATAAACTTTTAAAACAAAAATGGTACAACGTCATGTTAATTTGAGAAAAAACAACGTATAATTCGTGGAGCTTGATGTGGACATTTTTAAAAAGAGCATCAAAACGGTTCATTTTACAACTCTGCTGGACAATACTTGTTAAGACTGTCTTTTATGCAACAACTAACAAGTGTCTGTTTTATACTACATTTCTTAATACATA
Organism: Montipora foliosa; assembly: GCF_036669935.1. NCBI lineage: Eukaryota > Metazoa > Cnidaria > Anthozoa > Scleractinia > Acroporidae > Montipora > Montipora foliosa. The sequence goes on from NC_090879.1 coordinate 18,443,920, forward strand.
CACGTGTACCTATATCTTATATTTTTGTTATTTATTAGTTAGTTAATTGTAGTTAAACTAGTTGTTCCCAATTAGTGCATGTACACTGTACGCTAGCAATTTTGACACAATAATAAAGTTCTTACTTACTCACTTACTGAAAAATAAGGAAAAATGAAACTTTGTGTGTCGTTGTATATCATCAAACAGACATGTTTCCAGATTACAACGCACAAAATTTCATGAAGTGGCTTCGCCCTACTAAAGTATTGACTAGAATTTTCTACCTTATTTTGGGATATTTTTTCAAAAAAGGACGCATTTTTCACAACAAATACATTCATATTCATTACCACCGGCCCTTTATCAAACCAAACATGTCTATAAATCGTTTTGTCCCCAAAAAGGCCGCTTCTCAGGTCGGATTTCCATTGGGTGAGTACATTACCTTTCATCAATATCTTAGGATAGAAATAATGAAAAAGGCACAGTTGTTTGAAATTTGAAAAGATTATATATAAACTTGCTCTCTGGCAGAGTTAAAATCTCTTTTGTGCAACGATGTAGAACTCAAAAAGCACGGGCGACAATCAAAGTTTAACTCGACAATTCAGTGTGTCCTGTACAGGTAATGTCACGAAATTGTGCTGTGATTGGTTATATGTCGTTATCTGGATCTCAGTGTTGTCGATCCTAGTTTCATTTTCTTGAAATCATCCAAGTTTTATTTTCGGGAAGTTGTGTAAGTGTACTCAACCATAACATAACCTCCAGTCCATATATCAATTGAAAATCTTGCAAGCCTAACCTTTGGTGCTTTTCAGTGCGACTGATTTTCAGTTGTCAGGATTTGCTCTTGTTGGCATAACCATTATCATATAGTAGATTCCGAATGCATAGCTGTAAAGAATGAACTCTAAAATAATCTCAAAGTCGCGGCATTCCACAAAGCTAATAAAAAGTCAAGAAGGCGAAACGGGCAACCGTGGATTCAGAACATCTTCCGAAATAATTGAGAGCAGAGGAAAAAAAAACCTTCATATCAAATAGCGTTTTAAGCTGAGGGTTCTAACTAACACTGAGCTCATCAAAAGACTTCGAAGTGTGAGATATACCTGACAAAAAAGGAATATGTAGTTTTATTTACGGAGTTGATAATGTAAATTGACCACCGTACAGAGATTCTAAAAGCTGACCTTTCGCTCTGACGAAGGGCTAACGCTCGAAACGTCAGCTTTTAGAATATCTGTACGGTGGTCAATTTACATTATCAACTCCGTTGATAAAACCAAAACTTTTGTATGCCACGTCCCCACCGACGCAGCACCACATTCATAGTTTTATTTAGGCTTCGAAAAGAATAACATACTGAAGCGTCCAGAGTCTTGCTATTTTGCGTCCTAAAAGTCAAAGAAACTAAGCCTTTGGACTACACGTGTGATGATTGAGATCTCTTACGCGTGCTGTACTCAATAAAAGGGTGTTGAGTTATGGACAGCGTGAATGGGAAAAAGAGCAGTGTAAACAATAAATTTACATTAGAATACTCTACAGACGTTCAAGAATAGACACGGTCAGTTTAATTATCTTTCCGAACCTCGCAAAAGTTATGCAAGTCTGCCGGGATTGTGATCACGATCCACAAACGCAAGAGAACTACCCTGCTTTTAATAATACGGTTTTTATATGTTACTTCAAATAAGAATCTATAAATGCAGTCACGAAGCGTTGGCTATTTAAACGGTCTCGTCGCGTCTCGTTGCTTCACTGCTTTCAAGTGATAATCACTTTAAGATATTCATGTTAATAGTTGCAAACCGCGCCTTTTTATCAACACACCAAGTCACGCTTCCACTGACACTCAGTCGCCTTTATTATCAAGCAACCAAAGTTGACGCAAACGCAATCGAGATGAAAGGTATGTCGTGTTCTAAAAGACATCTCCTCGTGAACTGTGCAATTGAGCAAAGGGTAGCCACTTGACTTGACTGCCACACAGTTGGCGCAAAAGCCGCGTGCATGTAGCGTGTCTTCTCTTTCTCAATCATGCCGTGAAATTAATCCGCAGTTAAATAAGTATTTGTTTAAATCACGCAGTTTGAAGTAATTTCACTCTTCTTGGGATTTCAGAGGGGTACATAAATGATAAATGATTTTATAAAATATTTAATCCCACGAAAACCTTTGGTAAAATCACTCCACAAGCGTGAAACTCATCGCGTGCTCGCCACCTTGCAAAGGATAGTTTCACGCAATAAAAGTCGGCTTTAATGATAATGAATCAAAGCCAATCACTTTTGTGGACTTTTATGGACTTTTATGATTTATCTTGGACCATTCTGACTGATAGTAACGAAATATTCGTTTGCAATCAATTGTTGTTTGAATGAGTTTAATGCAAATTTCTTTAATCGCTGCCGAAGTGTTGCCAATTTATTCCTCGTGATGTAACCTCAGAGACAATTTCAAAAAAGCAAAAACTCCACAACAAGCATCATTGGAGCGAAAAGATTATCGTCGGTAAAGAGCCTCTATCGCTCTCTTGGCCGCATAAATTTCAAAATGTGAACTGACAAGGGTTGAAAAGAGTGTGATATCATTTAAGCCTACAGGTGGAGCATAACAAACCCATAAAACTCGGCAATTGATGAGAAAAGTCAATGACGTTTTCTAAGAAAACCAGAGAGAATTAAGAAAAAGGAATTTATTTTTGTCAATTTCCCCTTTACCCGTTCTGTTGGCCGTTATTTGGGAAACTGGGAATTGCATGTTACGGCCGTTCCGTTTCCGAATTTGCATTGTCCCGTTTTGCATTGTCTTCCGGCGTTCCAAGATCATGTATCTGGCCGGCTTCCTCTTCAAGTGCGAACTGGAGGCCTTCTTAACAGCGAGAACATTGGATGTTAAAATGTTCGAGTTAAAATGGAGTTGGGAGACAAAGTTTTTCAAACAGATTTTTAAAAACCGAAAGATTAAAAACCCTGTCAAAAGTAGTAATTACCAAATTTGAAGTCATCTATTTACAGAGAGGTCAAGAGGTGCCTTGATTGCTTCAATAGCACTCTTAATCCTTGATACGACGTAGGATTTGAGAAGGAAGCGAATATAAGCTGTAATTTAAACCCTTGAAAGCAGACGTTTGATGTCTCCATCGTTAAACATATTCTCTCGCTACACAGCAGAAAGAGTAAGAAAAACCAGCATATAAAGAAAAACCGGACCTTGGAAAGGAAACTGTGATGTTATCTACTTGCAAAAACGGTAAACCTTCCTTGAAGTAGCAGAGAATTCGTAATTTCATCATCCGTTACCATACGTTTATGGCCGTCGCATCTTAATCACGAATGTGAAAACTTCGCAAAAGTAAAAGTAAAGCAACCATACTAACGTCGATATCTCGTAACAGTAATTCAACTGACAAATCTGAGGTCGACGGTGCGCTCATTTAACTACCCCCTCGCCGTCAGTGCTCCGTTTTACGGGTATTTAAAGCTACACAGAACGGCAAGACGTCGAAACAAGGATGCGAGATCCGGGAGTCGAACTCAGGACCTCTTGCACTAAGGTCGCGCACTAACCGACTGTGCCATCCTCACAGATCTGTCCGGAAAATCAATCAATTCCTGTACGTTTACAGCCGTTGAAACTTGAAGTCGACTTTGGAAATGATGATCTCCACTCGAACGTTTAAATAATTATTCAGTATACGTTTATTGTGGTCGCATTGAATGTGTTCTCTGATTCTCTTAACACATTGGAAATTTCAGGCTTAAATTACTTTACAGATTTGTATATAATGTCAAGTATGATTTGACTTTTATGTCCTAAACATTTATTTTGCTTTGTTATTTTTATCTACAAGCCTTCTTTAGATGTTGCTGTCCCTGCTGTCTTCGCGGGGAACCAGAGGAGAAGACGCGTGTGAAGGTGTCTTACGGCAGCTCTGGCTCACCAAAACAAGAACCAGAAGAAACAAGGGCTTTGCTCAAACCTGAGGAGAAACATGACGATGCGATAAATGAAAACGGGGATACAGTAAAAGAGAAGGAAGAGCAGCCTTCGCATCAGAATCAAAACGATAACGAAGTGGGAAAGGAGCATAACAAAGAAAATGCCGACAAAGATGACGCTGAGATTACGAATGGAGGCGTTAACAAAGACACCAATGCAGACGGCGAGAAGGGTGAACGAGTGGCGATGAAAACTGTGACAACAGCTGCAACAAAAACGACCAAGGCGGGCGATGAATCATCGAAAAATCTAACGAGAGACATGTTAGAGAAGACACAAAACAAATCAAACAGCAATGAAGACGAGGAAACTGAAATCGTGGAGTTCGTGGACAAGAATGGACGACGCGTAAGACGAAAAATTGTGAAAAAAGTTGTAACAACAACTATTTCAACAAAGAAAGGTTCAAACAAAGATAGTTCCAAACCAGAAACCGTGACTGGTGGTGATAACGATGGTGACAAGTACAGCTCGGTATACAAGAGCACTGTCGTGACTAAAACGACAGGAGGAGGCGAGAAAGGAAGTGTAGTCGAACGCTTTACGACGTCCTCAGACGACAAAGACCCGATTATGGTTGTTAAGAGAGACCGTCAAATTAACATGCCCGATTGGATGGAAGAAGGCAAATCGCCAGGAACAAAGTCTCAAGATAACGATGGTGACAAGTACAGTTCGGTATACAAGAGCACTGTCGTGACTAAAACGACAGGAGGAGGCGAGAACGGAAGTGTAGTCGAACGCTTTACGACGTCCTCAGACGACAAAGACCCGATTATGGTTGTTAAGAGAGACCGTCAAATTAACATGCCCGATTGGATGGAAGAAGGCAAATCGCCAGGAACAAAGTCTCAAGATGTCAGTAATTCAAATATCAGAATTTTTTTGAAATATCCCGGAAATGACGCCAAAGACAAAAGAAAACAAGACGAAATAGCGAACGAGAGCAAGATCCTACCTGAAGTCGCGAAACAAGACAAACCCGATATTTTCCTCCTTGATCTTGAGAATGTGGTGAAGGAAATAGAGAAGGAGAAATCAGAAGTGAAAAAGATGGACCAGGAAGTGAAACCGGTAGCACCAGAACCTACTTCCGGTAGCGATGACGAAGACGAAAGTGAAGACGAAGATGAAGAAGGAGAATACGACGAATTCGAAGAGGAATTAGTAATCATAGAAGTCAATAGAAAATATCGTTATCCCAAGGGACTGGAGGTACCGAAGTCAGAGCCTGAAAAAGTCGGAATACCCATTGAAGACCTCCTAAATGTTCCCACAATGCAATTGGAGCAAGAATCGGCTCCAGATGAAAAGTTGGTGATCGAAGAAAAAATCGTGCCCGTTGAATTTGATATTGAATACACTCCCACGACAAGACTGGACTTTGATTAACAGTACACCTACAACTCTGCAGTCTCATCAAGTAGGTTTCATGGTCGCTATAGATATTATGCTTTTATTTTGAATGACGATAAAGGAATCCGGATTTCAGTACCAAGAGAGTCCCAAAGCGCATTCCCAGTTCACCTTCTTGGGAGCGAAACGTTGTCAATTACGTGGGCTGATTATAATTTTCTATAAATTAATTTCACATTAATCTTTCATGAGGGACCTGTTAACACAGGAACTTGATCAGAAGCCCTTAGAATCACAATAGAGACTAGCACTACCGTAGTTCAAGTTATGTACGCCAGATTTTTTACTGATAGAATGGAATCGATACTACGCAAAGATAAGGGTGACAACTTGTATTTTGGCAGCGAATCTGGAGCAGCTCTTGTGAGACTGGATGGAACTTCAAGGTTGCGTGTTGGTCAGATAAGAAGTATATGTGTTTGGTGAACACTGGAAGGATGCATGCAGTGTTCGCATCATTAAGCTATTGGTAATTTTGCTGGTTTATTAGCATCCGACGGGCTTTCGTGCATTGTTCCACAAGGGATCGTCATCATTTTACACAAAATCTCAGGTTGAAATGGCAATTGCACGTGGATTGAAAA
>NC_090879.1:18454909-18459909 GCF_036669935.1 Montipora foliosa
TAGCACCATTTTCACTTTGGAAACTCCAACAGAAACCAAACACACGGTTTACCTTTTATTTCATCACTTTCACCACAACAGAGAAACAGTCTGTGGTGGGGGTCGCACAACAGAGCGGGGCTCCAAATTAAGTGCGCCCTTTTACCCTCCCATCCATGATATAGCACAGAAGACAGACCACAACACCGGGAACTACACGGCCTACTCTTTGCGACAAGTGTGTGGGTTCTTTTACGTCCCACAGGATTATGAACATTGAAGGGTTGTGAGACGGGGCCCACGGTTTATCGTCCTTATCCGAGAAGACTAGAAAGTCTAACCATTTGCAGATGTAATTACAAAGGCAGCACTTTCTCCTCAGTTATTTAAAGACCCTGAGTGTTGGTCCGGCCGGAGTTGAACTCACGACCTCCCGCGTGACAGCCCGATGCTCAACCAACTAAGCCACCGGTGCGCGGTATACCTATAACAGGCTGTCCGACAAGGATCAACCGTGATGCCAACATCGTTTCCAGGGTTTCTCTTTTTCCCTTACCCGAAAGAAAAGTACAAGGTCAGAACCCACAAATGACCAGCACCCAACGTCAGTGGGTTCATAGCTCAGCTGGTTAGAGCGTACCACGAGGTCACGGGTTCAAACCCCGTTGAAGTCCTGAAATTTTCAGGCTTCTCTACGCAATTGCAAAAATTGCGTTCACAACTGGGAGGATCATAGCTTCACTTGAGTAGTTCAACTGACAAACCTGAGGTCGACGCTTCAAGATCATGATAATATTAAATTCAAAGCAAAATTAGAAATCACGATAATCGTTGAGATTAAGGTAGAGAATGGATTGCTATTTAGGAGAACGTGGATTCTTCATATGGTCTGCACCTTTTAAAACCTCTATTTTTACTGGTTCCCTTTAACCTGCACCTCTATTGTTTTCTTGAAGTGTTCTTTTGTTTTATTCTTCGTTCTTTTGTTCCCTCAGCCAATGATGTCAGGCGTTGTAAATGGTGCAGGACCACCCGGGTTCTTTCTTTGTTTTCACGTGTCACTGATAAATGACATCATCAATTAATGTTTCTGTCCTGTTTTCATTTTTAACTTAGGAAAAACACCATCGGTATCAAGTTCCTGAATACGTAATAAATCACGGAATTGTAAATATATCGACTCTGATCGATCTATTGGAGTTGAGTAAGGTGAGAAGAAGTCATAATTAATTTTAAAATATATTAAAGTTGGTTTGTTTTTATTATGCCCGGACGTTATGCTACAGTGCGCTTCGTTACGTTGTGTTGCGTTTTGGGACTTTCGTTATGTTAGGAAGGCAAAGTACGTTTAATCTATTTTTAAAATGTCTTACTTGTTCTTTTGGTTGAATAGTACAACCCACCCCTGGACCGAACAAATTCTGTATTTTTCTCTGGCAAACCATTCAACAGAAAGGTAAATAGCGTAGTTATCTTCTGGATACATTTCTTAACAGCTGTGTCGAATAACAAGTTTAGTGAAAAGGTAACCCCAGGTTGTGGATAAATAAGAATTATTTCCCTTTAACTTTGTTTTTCAAGGTAAAACTGATATTTTATGCTCGAATTAGACTTTCAAGCAAATCTTTGTTTTTGAAGACAGTCTCGGTAACATCATAGAGGCTCTTTTAGGGGGGTATCCATGTCCCCTGTCTGAATTTCGCAAGCAGCTATATCGGCATTTCGCAAGGTTTGGTGTCACGTTCCCCATTTCGCTGGAGTGGTGTGTTGTTCGTCGCCAGTTCGTGGCTCTCATGTCGCCGTTTCAAGACCGTGTCGCTTGTCAGAAATTACCCCTAACAGGGCCTCATCATAATGTGAAAGTGAGATGGAATTGCTCTTTGAGAAAACAGAAAACACGAGAATTTGAAAAAGAACATTATTGGAACGTGACATCGTCTCGCTTTTAAAAGTTTTATTCTTTTATATCTATTCGTGGATTTATTGCTTTTTTATTATCTTCTTTATTTTAAAACGACTTTGTTGCCAAGTATTGTGTCCCTTACGATGCTGACACTCAAAATTGTGCTTCACTGGTTGATCTGGAAATGTTGACAATGTGTCATCTGTTTCCTCACTTTAAAAAAGTGATTATTGGCAACGGTTTTTTGATAAAAAACAGCAAACATTCCGCGGCATAGCCCCTCTAAGTCCTTCTTCGTCAACATGAAAAGTAAATAAAAACATAGCTTTCGTATAGTGTGCTCTCTGTTTAGTCAATTATCCATTTACTATTTTCCCATAGGTGCAGGCTTCTCAAAAGGTGAGACTTTTATTTAGTTTATTCAATTTGCCTACAATTCACGGAGTTCGAGTTCGAGAATGGAGTCTTCTTCTATAGACCCAGTATCAAATCGGTTGTTCTTAAAACATTAACAGTTTACTATGTATTTACATGATATAGAAGCGTTTAAGACCATTATTTGAATATTCTTGTGCTCAAAACTAATAATACTTTCTTTTCAAATTTTGTTTCCAGGGCCGATTTCAATTGTGAATCCACCGTGTTTCTTGAAAGTCTTTTACCACCTGCATTAAACACAACCAACGCTAGCTGCTTACTGCAAAGTCAACCTTTGCTTTTCAGCTGCCGAACGGCCGCATCTGGTGTGCATCGTGTCTGTCCTTGCCGTTCGTATCGCAAAGAGCAAGTGGCTTTGTGTGAATCGTGTTAATTGGTTTGATGATACGTGTTGATTGTTGCCTTTGAGTTCGCGTTTTTCCAGGCATAAAACACAAAGGCGCAGAGACTTTGTTCCTTGACCTTTCATACAACAAGCGCAATCCAGTGACGCTACGAGAGGATAGTGATTGCAGAATAGGACCTCACGGCATGATCAGAATACTCAAGTCCCATATGAATTTTGTGCTTTCTCCCAAACACTTCAAGTAAGTCAAGAAGACTATGTTGGGTTTAACTCTTAAAAAGAAGCGTTTGATGCGGTCTCTTAGGACTTGGATTTCGAAGTTTCGACTGCACCTGTGGTCACTCAGAAAATTGGTGTATCCAAACCTCTTGCGTTCGAATAGAGGACACGTAATTTAAAATAGTACTTTGGCGAGATAACTGAAGCGAGCATTTAGGTAGGAAGGTAGGTAGTTTAGAAAAAATAATCGTTACAGCCCTACTAGGATGAAGTACGATAACCTTTACAGACGTACTATATTGAAGTTAAATATGTATGTATTTATATGCAAAGGTACTTAAAAAAAGGAATAATTACAAAAGGTGTGCTAACGACAATGGCTAACAATAAAATTGTCAAAAATGATAAGTTCTTAAACGTTGAACTTGAAACTTACGGCTTCTCCGTGTATATGCAGTAGTAGGGTTATGTGGCGGAAGGGTTCAGCTGATGTGATTACTGATCTCTTGACGATCGCCTCTCTCTTGTCACACATAGTTGGTATGTTAAAAAGTTTTGAGGCTTTTCTGCAAGATAGGTCACCGAAAAAGTGCCAGAGGTCTGCTGGTGCTTATATGCGTAGTGCTTGCTTTGCAGACGTTCCAACTGCTCGGAGAGATACTACGGTAAAGCAGTAAACTGTATGAAAAACTGGACACGCTTCCATCGTTCAACGGGCGCTACTTCTTACACTCGATCTTGTAAAAAACGTAAAGAACGAAGCATCTACAATCCTGGTCAAAAGACTTTGGAAAACTTATCAAATTTGGGAGAAAAGTACAGAATTTACTGCACATGCTTCCATCGTTGTATCAGCAACGCGTGTTCTTCTTTTGCTGCCTTTTTTGCGCCCCCTCTCCCTTCTCTTTCCCCCAAGGCAATGTTAAAACATTCGATAGATCGATGAACTAATGTTGATTTTGGAGACCGTGATAAATCCACATCGAAATGGGGGAGGATGGGGGGGGGGGGGGGGGAAGAAGGGGAAAAGCCGGGGAATTGCCCCAACAGTTTTGACCAGGATTGTAGACGTGCGGATATAACTTAGACGTCCCGTAGCCAAGGTCAGTTTGAGGGTAAAAATAGCTTCAAAAGCTTCGAATGGCGGAGGATGTACATTAAGTTGGTCAATTTGACGACTAGCTAATAGCTTTGGAGGTATTTGGTCATCCTCCAGGCTCGGTAAAAGGAAAAAGAAACAACTTTGATAGCGTCTCCATCTTCACGTGCCCTTATAAACTCTCGTCGCTTTTTCGCTCGACCTCGACAGACTTCCCCTGGCTTTTACGGGAATTGTTCACTGATAGCTTTCGACTTTGTTCTTCATTTTTTAAAAAACAAGAAGCGAACCACGAAAAATCTTCAGTCAAGAGTCAAACGTCGCTCGGTCGAAATATTTTGGGGGTCTGGCGCCAAGAACGTCAAAATTAAACGTGACTTGATCTTTGACGTAACCGTCAAAAGTGTTTCAAGAATGGTTATTTAATTTCTACAGCCGAAGATGAAGAAAGCTTTTGGGGGCTCAGGGAAATTTTGTGCTTTTCATGAAATGAAAGGATTGAGTCACCGTCACGTATATCTCAGTCGGCAAATCACGCTTTCACGAGCCCATGAGTAGGAGCTCGCCTTTCCCATACAAGTCCTATGAGTCAACCTTTGCCCGTATCTTTCTATTTTTAGAACGCCACAAGTTCTTCGGTTTTGCACGCACTGTTTAGAATGGCCAATCAGAATAACGTTATTGTCAAACCAAGACAAATGTCTAAAACAATGTAAGCAAATTGTGCAAATTAATGTAAATTGATATAAATGTGGGTCTCCTGCTGAAGGGTTAGTTCTAAAAATAGAAAGATACAGGCAAAGGTTGACTCAAGGATATAGTCTGTATAGAGGCTCCGGGTGATGGGCTCCTGACGCTTTACGTGCATTCACGAACCGCGCTGTTCTTTATTGATTTCAGCCCTTGTCACGCGTCACGCACAAATAGCTTTGCTACCCTCGTCGGGAAAAAGGATATTCAAAAAATAATGGTGTTTTGGTAAAACGGGCGTTGTATAATAGCAAAAACCCTTCTTC
>NC_090879.1:18464909-18467409 GCF_036669935.1 Montipora foliosa
GAAACATCTTCGGGTCTTCCTCGAAAGTCCTCGGCATTCTTCGGAAATCTTCGGAAATTCCCGAACAACGTTTGTCTGGCCTTAGAAACAATTTTGGAAAATCTTCGGAAATCTTCGGCAGGTGGTCGGAAATCTTCGGAAAATCATCAAAAACGCCGTCATCAGCATGTCTATATAATAAAAAGAACATTACACGGCGGCTTGAAGATATGATATTTATTTTCTCGTGGCAAAAAAAATATTTTACTCAGTCGCTGCGCTCTTCGTAAAATATTGTTTTGCCACTCGAAAATAAAATTCATATCTTCGCGCCACCGTGTAATATCCTCTATTTATTTTAGGCTACTCCTCATATTACTTAAAATCGTCATCACGTTTGCTCCAAATATTTGTTTTCCTTACTGAATGTCATGAATTTACTGTGATAAAATGTGAAATAAAATTGGGACTTGGGAAATCTTTGGGATATACAATTTAGCATATTTAGAACTAGAAAATAGTGTTTAGTTTTAAGTGTTGTCAATGGAGGACTTTTTCCATGTTTAAGTGGCCTCTTCTCCGGCAACACACAGGGGGGAAGGGGTTGAGAGAATTCGAGACAACTACGGCAACCCAAAACGCAGTCGATAATAATTATAACTTTGAAAAGTTTTTAGATGCAGCCATGTAAACACGGAGAAAGCTCTGTAACGCTATGATGAGATATTTCTCAAAAGGACTTGCGAATCTCTAGAACCCTTTTGAAATGTGATGTCATATTTCCTCGTGCCTGGAGTCGTGATTGACGCTTGATTAGCATTAAAGTGGACTGACAAAAAGGTTTACTTGCACTGTAAGTTTGATTATAATCACGTCTGTACTTTTGAGCCCTTTGAATGGACAATGACATCCCCTGCTCAGTCTGTTGTTGTTTTGGAGCCAAGTGCCATGGATAGCCCACTTGCAGTTGACGTAAAGTCCAATCCGCGGAGTAACAATATATCCTGTAAACCCATGCTTTGGAGAATGGTGTCGAAAGAAGCACTCAGAAAAAAAAAATCCTGCGTATCTGGTGGCGTGCAATTTATCTCAAGCGTGAGAGCCAAAAAAGAGAGAGCTGAGCTAAATCTTTTTATTCCATATTTTATTTTAAATTCTAACTATATAAACAATCCAGAATTTTCTTAGCATGCAGCAATTTAAATCCCATCGAAAAACCTTGCAGGATTTGCTGTAAAGGCCACTCAAGCTCAGCCACAACATTTATATTGCCGAACTGTTTATAACTGGATTCTAATTGTAGATTATCAAGAAAAACAGTTACTAGAACTTTAAGTTCGAAACAACAGCGGTTTATACATAAGACCTTTATCCTACCAAAACGTTCTATTCCAACTAGATTCTAATATTCAATTAATCATAAATAACAACTGCTTCTAAAACTAATAAGCTAGCTGATCAACCTCATGTCGATCTTTAGCTCGAAAACGCCCGGGGGGACTACCATATGAGAAGGTTGAAGATGTTCGTCACCTGGCTTGAGGTTATTCTCTAGGACTTCAGCCTCATTTAGGGTGTTCAGGACAGAACCAACTATTTTAGCTGTTAAGGTATCTTTAAGGGTGCACTTAAGAGAATGTTCTCATTTCCATTTCATGGCTCGAATTCTGCTGCTCTCCTGAGTGCAGTCTCTTTTTTCGGATTTCTTTCCCGAACAGCGGCTGGCTAACCTAATTCGTTTCAGTGGTATCTTTTAGGGGCGATATAAAACCCGAGCCATTCATAGATTGGTCATCTTTAGGGATTCAATTCAAAGTTTTCGACGAGCATCCCTGAATTCTTCATAGGACAGTCCCAGGGTCAAAACATCGTACGTTATGCATACTACAGAGACAAGACATCCTTAGAGAAGTTCGCGCATTTGCCCGTTGGTTTCAATCCGGTACATTCTAATTCCCTAACTAGCTTGCTCTTCATGCTATTAACGGCTTTGCAATTGCTGTCGAAAAAGGTGAAAGGGGTGTTCAAAATGATTGCATAATTCACACGTTATGCCGTATTGTTGCAGACGTATCAGCTGGGATCTTCAAATTGGAGAATTTCCTCTTGGATGACCAGCACGAGGAACTCTCTCCCGCTCTTCATTCGCCTCCATTATTCTTTCAGAGCTACTTTGTGGTGATAATCCACCAATGGAATCTCACTATTTCAGAAGGGCTGCTCTAATTTCCAGATTATCAAATAGCTGTTGCCATGTTCCCTTGTTGCTGTGTTTTGCTCAGTAGCTGATCACAGATGATTTTATGATAATGTAATTGTGTCACTGATTTTCTTACCACATTATGACGTGTACTGTGACCTAGTACTCAACAGATGCACGGTAACATTGAATCTGCATACATTTGCTTTTAGTGGCCCTTCAGTTGTGTTCTATTCATGGAAATTAGTGATTCTAATTGCTTCTCTCATTGTTATCTACAATTCGCTAAAAGACATCAATCGCGCCAGCTGCTCTTGAAAC
>NC_090879.1:18474909-18487409 GCF_036669935.1 Montipora foliosa
AAAGCAAATAAATATTGATACACAGTTTTCAGAAAGAGCAGAAGGAAGTTTCCCGGACGGTTGATCGAGAATAAAATATTTACGACATGAAAACAACATTAATTTTGAACCGTGAATATAGAATATAAAAAGTGACGATCAGCGACAAACATTTTGGGAGATTTTTGCTACGTTCAAGTAAATTGCAAAATCGAAAGTGACATGGCCGGAATTCAGCGGGCGCCGTGATTAAGTTACCGCGGCATGTTTACTCGCCAAACAGTGAAGCATCTGTGTCAAATGATGGCAAGATACCGGGTTTTTGTAAGTTTCTTTTTCTGTCAAGTGTTATAAAGTTTGACAATGAAATGAGCGAAGTCAAAACAAAGATCACAATCGCCCAACTCTTGTTTATGCAAAGTCAAAATTTACTCTCCAAGACGCGTACGACGTTATTTATCACCAGGTAATTCCATCATTTTGGAAATAGCAGCTACTTTATTATTCATCTGCGTCACAAGTTTTCACTGATTTTGGGCCTCATTTTGTTGAAACTCAAGCACGCTTCCAACAGGCCTGTGAACCCTTCCTGCTTACAGAGCAATACTAAAAAACTTCTCCCATATCACATTTGAACCTTAAGCTCGAAAATTCAATACACAACATGATATCATAATTCACAAAGGCAGAAAATACCACAGAATCCTTTTCCAGCGAAAATTTTATTGAAACAAACAACATATTTGCTCTTAGAGGTTAAAACCTCTTCCTATTTCATTGCGTGCGTGAAGACAAGAAACTCAATTGTGTCAAATTACCATGTACTTCAGGTAAATACTGCTCACTTTGATTTCGTCTCGACGGGCGATAGATTGTTGTCGAAGTCCAGTACTCGTCGCTTTTGAGATTCATGCCTAGTTTATCCAACTGACTTTCCATTATTGAGCTCCATAAGGGTATATTTTGTTTAAGGATCCACTAAAACGCCATTCGCGTTGCATGACTTTCGACGCCATTGCAGGCTAAGTTGATGATTCTACTGTGTCCACCAGAGAAATCTACGCAGTTCCACTACCCTCTCGATCCTAAGAAAATACGCGCAGAAGGCTCTATACACAGACACCACTTACCAGGGGAGTGACAGGCAAGACTTTTACCGACACGGAAAAAAAAAAAAAAAAAAAAGAAAACAAACAAACTAAACGTAGACCTCGACTGGGTTTGCCTATAGGCAACCCAGTAATTACGAAAACCAACAACAAACTCAACCCACTGGTGACGACGGGTCCTCGAATCGTACCAGGGCTACAGTGATGGGAAGCTAGTTCTCTCACCACTTTACCATCCCGCTTTTTTTGGCATGCAGTGACATCAAATCATTAGACAAGGTTATCAAATAGAGTCGACTGTAACAAGGAAGAACTCGAGCAGATGCGTAAGCAGCGATAGGTGAGGGTGCGGACTAAATTTATTTTATACTTTCTAGGAGTGAAAGAGTCCCACTTGGTGTAGAGGCCAGTGAAAGTTGTTTTGCGATGTACTGTTGTTGTGAAATTGTTGAGATTGCGCTTAATGCGGACATCTAAAAATGGAATCTCCTGGTTTTCTTCAAGTTCCATTGTAAATTTGATGTTAGGATGTCTGGTGTTAAGAAAATGCAGAAAACTGGCCGCAGTGGCTTCACTGTCGAACAAAGAAAATGTGTCATCCACATATCTAAACCAAATGGAGGGACGAGAATCTACATTAGCCAACCATTTCTGTTCAAAGTCACACATGAAAATGTTAGCTAATACTGGGCCTAGCGGAGACCCCATTGTAACGCCATCGATTTGGTCGTAATAATGACCATCAAATACAAAGTGGCTTTTCTTCGTTGCAAACTCGAGCAAGGTTTTGAGGACATGTCGCGGTAAGGCAGGAGGGTCAGGAAGAGAGTATAACTTGGAAAGACAAATTTCTATTGTCTCGTCGAGTGGAACGTTCGTGAATAAGGAACACACGTCAAAAGAGCACATTATTTCATTGTTGTGTTGATGAGTCTTCGCCCAATCCACAAAAGAGAAGGAGTCCTTGATAGTGAATTGGTTGGTGGAGATCGGTTAAAGGACATCAACAAGAAAAGAGGCAAGATTGTAGTTGTATGTGTTAACTGAGGAGACAATCGGGCGAAAGGGGCAACCAGTTTTGTGGACTTTAGGAAGACCATAAAGAACACCAGCAATAGATCCACAAGGAAGGATTTTTCTAAATGTAGCTTCATCAATTATACAATCTCGCTTGAGGTTACGAAGATAGGAAATAAGACTGTTCTCCCTAGACTTGGTTGGGTTATCAAAGCTATAAATACCTCTATATGGACAAATAATGGAAAATTTTAAGTTTTCAACGAAAACAGTTTGTATCAAAATGATTTATTTCTGAAACTAAAGGTAATTGTACTTGGCTTGGCTCATATTGAGAACAAAGCTCTCAGGCATCAATAATGGCATGTAAACTAGCAGCTTACAAACGGAGTTTGAGCAATCTGGAATAATCACCTGTTTGCTACACTTGCGTACTTGGTTTGGTTAATGCAAACGTTTCCTCAAGAGTGTTAAAATAATCAACATCATTCTAATACTTACCACAATTTCCCCACCTTCCTCTGTAGTAAGTGTCCAACGAACACCACAGCTGGTTGTGATCAACTTTGGTACACGAATTGTATGTTACTCCTTTGTAAGTAAATGGTAAACTGCAACATTTGCCGTTTGTTGTCTTTGTCTTACATTCAGGTTCTGGGGAGGACGTTTCTAATGCACAGATAAAGGGCAACAAATTACAAATTTTCATACAAACGGCGTCATTAGTTATTGCCCAATCCCTTTAGAAATACTAAGTTTAAGATTGCTTGAACGAAGCCGGATAAGTTAAGCTAGAGATGAATGGCGGAAAGTTTTGAGAAATAAGCCAATGTTTTACGTGGCTGGGCAAAAGATAAGGTTCAAAAATGTCTTGCCGAGGCATTGAACAGGCTCGAGAAGCCAGAAGAAGAAAGATAAAGTCGTTTCTTTTAGAAAATGATCTAGAAACAAAATTTTTGAGCAGTCTCAGTTGGCAGTTGAGCAAGACTAATCCACGCACAAACTTGGTCTTGGTAAGACGAAAACTATTGCTTTATCTAAGATTTAACAAACCCAATAAACAAAATGTTTCTGAGATTAATTTATTTTAAAAATTCAACTTTTCCTGGTGTCAAAACCACTGTTGACACACTGATTGATGTCAGGAATGAAACATCAAAACGTCACTTCTTAAAATCGCTGAAATAAACACATACACAAAGCCTTGCTTTCCGATGCGAATGTTCCTGTCCGTTTTAAGGCACAGCAGTGAGTTAAGTATAGCTATCCACAGCTCAAGGCCGACAGTATCGCAGCTAAAATGTGTCTCCGACACTATATCAAACTGATTTGAGAATCACCAACCACAGAAGACAAGAATCTCCACTGTCATTTACGCTCCTTTCATTCAAAACTCGAATCAAATGGCCTCTAGGTTGACCGCAACCACAAGTTTTCCGAGGGTATTTTTTCAACTTCTGCAATTTTCAAGGCAACTTCCAAGCATTTCGGCTCACAGGGCTGCTCTGACGACAAAAACTGACTTGATCTTTCCAGCATTTTTTTCAAGGTTTTTAAATTTTGCAGTGCAATTCTGCTTTTGTTGTAAGTTTTTATTCCACGAGGATTGACGCTCGATTCATTTTTGACAGTGGCGTAATTTTGTAATTTTCCTCGACCAATTACAATTGTTTACTACTCACAGTAACCATTGAAATTGTTCATTACAACTGTATATATGTAGATAAAAGATTACGTCAAATGGCTTATTTTCGTCTCCGCCAAAGTGGGCAAACGCGGGGCAAAGGCCGGCTTTCGCGTTATATTGAAGTATTTTCAAATAAAAAAAGTATTTTCCTTATTATATAAAACGAATAGATTCCATGTACCCGTGCGTCTGTTCAGTAATAGATCACAGATGACGTCAAAATGTGGTAAGAACAAAAAAGTTGCTTTGTCCTTTCAAGATACCAAGCCTTATGCAGATTGCTAGTACAACGGTATTTTTAGCCAGTGGTAAATCTCACAAAGATCGTGCCATGTCAGGCTATATGGACTATCGCATTGGCTATTCGTGGAATCCTCTATCTCGCAGATTCGATTTATTTCTCTTGTTTTAATCTTAGTTTTAAATTAATTTCTTGAAAACATGTAGAAAGAGTAAATGACAAATTGTTTTCTCTGGCTGTAAAGTCAAGGCAAATCGACAATTTCGGCATACATGGCCTCAAAAATGCTTTACCTCGTTTTTGGCGAAGCATCAACTTATTTGTCGGAGAACAACAGAGCGGTCAAAACCCTAACCCTAACCCCTAGCAGGCAATTGCTTTTGAGGTTTACGTTCATCACAATTAGCATCAATTAGCATTATTGTATGTTATTATGTATGTTATTAAGTCGGAAGTGGTTGTCCCTCTTTTATAAATAAATTACGAGAACCAACAACAAACTCAACTCCCACCGGTGACGACGGGTCCTCGAATCGTACCAGGGCTACAGTGATGGGAAGCTAGTTCTCTCACCACTTTACCATCCCGCTTTTTTTGGCAGTGACATCAAATCATTAGACAAGGTTATCAAAGCTAGAAATACCTCTATATGGACAAATAATGGAAAATTTTAAGTTTTCAACGAAAACAGTTTGTATCAAAATGATTTATTTCTGAAACTAAAAGTAATTGTACTTGGCTTGGCTCATATTGAGAACAAAGCTCTCAGGGATCAATAATGGCATGTAAACTAGCAGCTTACAAACGGAGTTTGAGCAATCTGGAATAATCACCTGTTTGCTACACTTGCGTATTTGGTTTGGTTAATGCAAACGTTTCCTCAAGAGTGTTAAAATAATCAACATCATTCTAATACTTACCACAATTTCCCCACCTTCCTCTGTAGTAAGTGTCCAACGAACACCACAGCTGGTTGTGATTAACTTTGGTACACGAATTGTATGTTACTCCTTTGTAAGTAAATGGTAAACTGCAACATTTGCCGTTTGTTGTCTTTGTCTTACATTCAGGTTCTGGGGAGGACGTTTCTAATGCACAGATAAAGGGCAACAAATTACAAATTTTCATACAAACGGCGTCATTAGTTATTGCCCAATCCCTTTAGAAATACTAAGTTTAAGATTGCTTGAACGAAGCCGGATAAGTTAAGCTAGAGATGAATGGCGGAAAGTTTTGAGAAATAAGCCAATGTTTTACGTGGCTGGGCAAAAGATAAGGTTCAAAAATGTCTTGCCGAGGCATTGAACAGGCTCGAGAAGCCAGAAGAAGAAAGATAAAGTCGTTTCTTTTAGAAAATGATCTAGAAACAAAATTTTTGAGCAGTCTCAGTTGGCAGTTGAGCAAGACTAATCCACGCACAAACTTGGTCTTGGTAAGACGAAAACTATTGCTTTATCTAAGATTTAACAAACCCAATAAACAAAATGTTTCTGAGATTAATTTATTTTAAAAATTCAACTTTTCCTGGTGTCAAAACCACTGTTGACACACTGATTGATGTCAGGAATGAAACATCAAAACGTCACTTCTTAAAATCGCTGAAATAAACACATACACAAAGCCTTGCTTTCCGATGCGAATGTTCCTGTCCGTTTTAAGGCACAGCAGTGAGTTAAGTATAGCTATCCACAGCTCAAGGCCGACAGTATCGCAGCTAAAATGTGTCTCCGACACTATATCAAACTGATTTGAGAATCACCAACCACAGAAGACAAGAATCTCCACTGTCATTTACGCTCCTTTCATTCAAAACTCGAATCAAATGGCCTCTAGGTTGACCGCAACCACAAGTTTTCCGAGGGTATTTTTTCAACTTCTGCAATTTTCAAGGCAACTTCCAAGCATTTCGGCTCACAGGGCTGCTCTGACGACAAAAACTGACTTGATCTTTCCAGCATTTTTTTCAAGGTTTTTAAATTTTGCAGTGCAATTCTGCTTTTGTTGTAAGTTTTTATTCCACGAGGATTGACGCTCGATTCATTTTTGACAGTGGCGTGATTTTGTAATTTTCCTCGACCAATTACAATTGTTTACTACTCACAGTAACCATTGAAATTGTTCATTACAACTGTATATATGTAGATAAAAGATTACGTCAAATGGCTTATTTTCGTCTCCGCCAAAGTGGGCAAACGCGGGGCAAAGGCCGGCTTTCGCGTTATATTGAAGTATTTTCAAATAAAAAAAGTATTTTCCTTATTATATAAAACGAATAGATTCCATGTACCCGTGCGTCTGTTCAGTAATAGATCACAGATGACGTCAAAATGTGGTAAGAACAAAAAAGTTGCTTTGTCCTTTCAAGATACCAAGCCTTATGCAGATTGCTAGTACAACGGTATTTTTAGCCAGTGGTAAATCTCACAAAGATCGTGCCATGTCAGGCTATATGGACTATCGCATTGGCTATTCGTGGAATCCTCTATCTCGCAGATTCGATTTATTTCTCTTGTTTTAATCTTAGTTTTAAATTAATTTCTTGAAAACATGTAGAAAGAGTAAATGACAAATTGTTTTCTCTGGCTGTAAAGTCAAGGCAAATCGACAATTTCGGCATACATGGCCTCAAAAATGCTTTACCTCGTTTTTGGCGAAGCATCAACTTATTTGTCGGAGAACAACAGAGCGGTCAAAACCCTAACCCTAACCCCTAGCAGGCAATTGCTTTTGAGGTTTACGTTCATCACAATTAGCATCAATTAGCATTATTGTATGTTATTATGTATGTTATTAAGTCGGAAGTGGTTGTCCCTCTTTTATAAATAAATTACGAGAACCAACAACAAACTCAACTCCCACCGGTGACGACGGGTCCTCGAATCGTACCAGGGCTACAGTGATGGGAAGCTAGTTCTCTCACCACTTTACCATCCCGCTTTTTTTGGCAGTGACATCAAATCATTAGACAAGGTTATCAAAGCTAGAAATACCTCTATATGGACAAATAATGGAAAATTTTAAGTTTTCAACGAAAACAGTTTGTATCAAAATGATTTATTTCTGAAACTAAAAGTAATTGTACTTGGCTTGGCTCATATTGAGAACAAAGCTCTCAGGGATCAATAATGGCATGTAAACTAGCAGCTTACAAACGGAGTTTGAGCAATCTGGAATAATCACCTGTTTGCTACACTTGCGTATTTGGTTTGGTTAATGCAAACGTTTCCTCAAGAGTGTTAAAATAATCAACATCATTCTAATACTTACCACAATTTCCCCACCTTCCTCTGTAGTAAGTGTCCAACGAACACCACAGCTGGTTGTGATTAACTTTGGTACACGAATTGTATGTTACTCCTTTGTAAGTAAATGGTAAACTGCAACATTTGCCGTTTGTTGTCTTTGTCTTACATTCAGGTTCTGGGGAGGACGTTTCTAATGCACAGATAAAGGGCAACAAATTACAAATTTCCATACAAACGGCGTCATTAGTTATTGCCCAATCCCTTCAGAAATACTAAGTTTAAGATTGCTTGAACGAAGCCGGATAAGTTAAGCTAGAGGTGAATGGCGGAAAGTTTTGAGAAATAAGCCAATGTTTTACGTGGCTGGGCAAAAGATAAGGTTCAAAAATGTCTTGCCGAGGCATTGAACAGGCTCGAGAAGCCAGAAGAAGAAAGATAAAGTCGTTTCTTTTAGAAAATGATCTAGAAACAAAATTTTTTGAGCAGTCTCAGTTGGCAGTTGAGCGAGACTAAACCACGCACAAACTTGGTCTTGGTAAGACGAAAACTATTGCTTTATCTAAGATTTAACAAACCCAATAAACAAAATGTTTCTGAGATTAATTTATTTTAAAAATTCAACTTTTCCTGGTGTCAAAACCACTGTTGACACACTGATTGATGTCAGGAATGAAACATCAAAACGTCACTTCTTAAAATCGCTGAAATAAACACATACACAAAGCCTTGCTTTCCGATGCGAATGTTCCTGTCCGTTTTAAGGCACAACAGCGAGTTAAGTATAGCTATCCACAGCTCAAGGCCGACAGTATCGCAGCTAAAATGTGTCTCCGAAACTATATCAAACTGATTTGAGAATCACCAACCACAGAAGACAAGAATCTTCACTGTCACTTACGCTCCTTTCATTCAAAACTCGAATCAAATGGCCTCTAGGTTGACCGCAACCACAAGTTTTCCGAGGGTATTTTTTCAACTTCTGCAATTTTCAAGGCAACTTCCAAGCATTTCGGCTCACAGGGCTGCTCTGACGACAAAAACTGACTTGATCTTTCCAGCATTTTTTTCAAGGTTTTTAAATTTTGCAGTTCAATTCTGCTTTTGTTGTAAGTTTTTATTCCACGAGGATTGACGCTCGATTCATTTTTGACAGTGGCGTGATTTTGTAATTTTCCTCGACCAATTACAATTGTTTACTACTCACAGTAACCATTGAAATTGTTCATTACAACTGTATATATGTAGATAAAAGATTACGTCAAATGGCTTATTTTCGTCTTCGCCAAAGTGGGCAAACGCGGGGTAAAGGCCGGCTTTCGCGTTATGTTGAAGTATTTTCAAATAAAAAAAGTATTTTCCTTATTATATAAAACGAATAGATTCCATGTACCCGTGCGTCTGTTCAGTAATAGATCACAGATGACGTCAAAATGTGGTAAGAACAAAAAAGTTGCTTTGTCCTTTCAAGATACCAAGCCTTATGTAGATTGCTAGTACAACGGTATTTTTAGGCAGTGGTAAATCTCACAAAGATCGTGCCATGTCAGGCTATATGGACTATCCCATTGGCTATTCGTGGAATCCTCTATCTCGCAGATTCAATTTATTTCTCTTGTTTTAATCTTAGTTTTAAATTAATTTCTTGAAAACATGTAGAAAGAGTAAATAACAAATTGTTTTCTCTGGCTGTAAAGTCAAGGCAAATCGACAATTTCGGCATACATGGCCTCAAAAATGCTTTACCTCGTTTTTGCGAAGCATCAACTTATTTGTCGGAGAACAACAGAGCGGTCAAAACCCTAACCCTAACCCCTAGCAGGCAATTGCTTTTGAGGTTTACGTTCATCACAATTAGCATCAATTAGCATTATTGTATGTTATTATGTATGTTATTAAGTCGGAAGTGGTTGTCCCTCTTTTATAAATAAATTACGAGAACCAACAACAAACTCAACCCACCGGTGACGACGGGTCCTCGAATCGTACCAGGGCTACAGTGATGGGAAGCTAGTTCTCTCACCACTTTACCATCCCGCTTTTTTTGGCATGCAGTGACATCAAATCATTAGACAAGGTTATCAAAGCTATAAAAATACCTCTATATGGACAAATAATGGAAAAATTTAAGTTTTCAACGAAAACAGTTTGTATCAAAATGATTTATTTCTGAAACTAAAAGTAATTGTACTTGGCTTGGCTCATATTGAGAACAAAGCTCTCAGGCATCAATAATGGCATGTAAACTAGCAGCTTACAAACGGAGTTTGAGCAATCTGGAATAATCACATGTTTGCTACACTTGCGTATTTGGTTTGGTTAATGCAAACGTTTCCTCAAGAGTGTTAAAATAATCAACATCATTCTAATACTTACCACAATTTCCCCACCTTCCTCTGTAGTAAGTGTCCAACGAACACCACAGCTGGTTGTGATCAACTTTGGTACACGAATTGTATGTTACTCCTTTGTAAGTAAATGGTAAACTGCAACATTTGCCGTTTGTTGTCTTTGTCTTACATTCAGGTTCTGGGGAGGACGTTTCTAATGCACAGATAAAGGGTAACAAATTACAAATTTCCATACAAACGGCGTCATTAGTTATTGCCCAATCCCTTCAGAAATACTAAGTTTAAGATTGCTTGAACGAAGCCGGATAAGTTAAGCTAGAGGTGAATGGCGGAAAGTTTTGAGAAATAAGCCAATGTTTTACGTGGCTGGGCAAAAGATAAGGTTCAAAAATGTCTTGCCGAGGCATTGAACAGGCTCGAGAAGCCAGAAGAAGAAAGATAAAGTCGTTTCTTTTAGAAAATGATCTAGAAACAACATTTTTGAGCAGTCTCAGTTGGCAGTTGAGCGAGACTAAACCATGCACAAACTTGGTCTTGGTAAGACGAAAACTATTGCTTTATCTAAGATTTAACAAACCCAATAAACAAAATGTTTCTGAGATTAATTTATTTTAAAAATTCAACTTTTCCTGGTGTCAAAACCACTGTGGACACACTGATTGATGTCAGGAATGAAACATCAAAACTTCACTTCTTAAAATCGGTGAAAGAAACACATACACAAAGCCTTGCTTTCCGATGCGAATGATCCTGTCCGTTTTAGGGCACAGCACCGAGTTAAGTATAGCTATCCACAGCTCAAGGCCGACAGTATCGCAGCTAAAATGTGTCTCCGACACTATATCAAACTGATTTGAGAATCACCAACCACAGAAGACAAGAATCTCCACTGTCATTTACGCTCCTTTCATTCAAAACTCGAATCAAATAGCCTCTAGGTTGACCGCAACCACAAGTTTTCCGAGGGTATTTTTTCAACTTCTGCAATTTTCAAGGCAACTTCCAAGCATTTCGGCTCACAGGGCTGCTCTGACGACAAAAACTGACTTGATTTTTCCAGCATTTTTTTCAAGGTTTTTACTAGTTTTGCAGTTCAATTCTGCTTTTGTTGCAAGTTTTTATTCCACGAGGATTGACGCTGGATTCATTTTTGACAGTGGCGTGATTTTGTAATTTTCCTCGACCAATTACAATTGTTTACTACTCACAGTAACCATTGAAATTGTTCATTACAACTGTATATATGTAGATAAAAGATTACGTCAAATGGCTTATTTTCGTCTCCGCCAAAGTGGGCAAACGCGGGGTAAAGGCCGGCTTTCGCGTTATGTTGAAGTATTTTCAAATAAAAAAAAGTATTTTCCTTATTATATAAAACGAATAGATTCCATGTACCCGTGCGTCTGTTCAGTAATAGATCACAGATGACGTCAAAATGTGGTAAGAACAAAAAAGTTGCTTTGTCCTTTCAAGATACCAAGCCTTATGAGGATTGCTAGTACAACGGTATTTTTAGCCAGTGGTAAATCTCACAAAGACCGTGCCATGTCAGGCTATATGGACTATCGCATTGGCTATTCGTGGAATCCTCTATCTCGCAGATTCGATTTATTTATCTTGTTTTAATCTTAGTTTTAAATTAATTTCTTGAAAACATGTAGAAAGAGTAAATAACAAATTGTTTTCTCTGGCTGTAAAGTCAAGGCAAATCGACAATTTCGGCATACATGGCCTCAAAAATGCTTTACCTCGTTTTTGGCGAAGCATCAACTTATTTGTCGGAGAACAACAGAGCGGTCAAAACCCTAACCCTAACCCCTAGCAGGCAATTGCTTTTGAGGTTTACGTTCATCACAATTAGCATCAATTAGCATTTTTGTATGTTATTATGTATGTTATTAAGTCGGAAGTGGTTGTCCCTGTTTTATAAACAAATTACGAGAACCAACAACAAACTCAACCCACCGGTGACGACGGGTCCTCGAATCGTACCAGGGCTACAGTGATGGGAAGCTAGTTCTCTCACCACTTTAGCATCCCGCTTTTTTTGGCAGTGACATCAAATCATTAGACAAGGTTATCAAAGCTATAAATACCTCTATATGGACAAATAATGGAAAATTTTACGTTTTCAACGAAAACAGTTTGTATCAAAATGATTTATTTCTGAAACTAAAGGTAATTGTACTTGGCTTGGCTCATATTGAGAACAAAGCTCTCAGGCATCAATAATGGCATGTAAACTAGCAGCTTACAAACGGAGTTTGAGCAATCTGGAATAATCACCTGTTTGCTACACTTGCGTATTTGGTTTGGTTAATGCAAACGTTTCCTCAAGAGTGTTAAAATAATCAACATCATTCTAATACTTACCACAATTTCCCCACCTTCCTCTGTAGTAAGTGTCCAACGAACACCACAGCTGGTTGTGATCAACTTTGGTACACGAATTGTATCTTACTCCTTTGTAAGTAAATGGTAAACTGCAACATTTGTCGTTTGTTGTCTTTGTCTTACATTCAGGTTCTGGGGAGGACAGCACAGATAAAAGGGCAACAAATTACAAATTTCCATACAAACGGCGTCATTAGTTATTGTCCAATCCCTTTAGAAATACTAAGTTTAAGATTGCTTGAACGAAGCCGGATAAGTTAAGCTAGAGGTGAATGGCGGAAAGTTTTGAGAAATAAGCCAATGTTTTACGTGGCTGGGCAAAAGATAAGGTTCAAAAATGTCTTGCCGAGGCATTGAACAGGCTCGAGAAGCCAGAAGAAGAAAGATAAAGTCGTTTCTTTTAGAAAATGATCTAGAAACAACATTTTTGAGCAGTCTCAGTTGGCAGTTGAGCGAGACTAAACCACGCACAAACTTGGT
>NC_090879.1:18492409-18499909 GCF_036669935.1 Montipora foliosa
CGTGCCATGTCAGGCTATATGGACTATCGCATTGGCTATTCGTGGAATCCTCTATCTCGCAGATTCGATTTATTTATCTTGTTTTAATCTTAGTTTTAAATTAATTTCTTGAAAACATGTAGAAAGAGTAAATAACAAATTGTTTTCTCTGGCTGTAAAGTCAAGGCAAATCGACAATTTCGGCATACATGGCCTCAAAAATGCTTTACCTCGTTTTTGGCGAAGCATCAACTTATTTGTCGGAGAACAACAGAGCGGTCAAAACCCTAACCCTAACCCCTAGCTGGCAATTGCTTTTAAGGTTTACGTTCATCACAATTAGCATCAATTAGCATTATTGTATGTTATTATGTATGTTATTAAGTCGGAAGTGGTTGTCCCTGTTTTATAAATAAATAACGAGAACCAACAACAAACTCAACCCACCGGTGACGACGGGTCCTCGAATCGTACCAGGGCTACAGTGGTGGGAAGCTAGTTCTCTCACCACTTTACCATCCCGCTTTTTTTGGCATGCAGTGACATCAAATCATTAGACAAGGTTATCAAAGCTATAAATACCTCTATATGGACAAATAATGGAAAATTTTACGTTTCCAACGAAAACAGTTTGTATCAAAATGATTTATTTCTGAAACTAAAGGTAATTGTACTTGGCTTGGCTCATATTGAGAACAAAGCTCTCAGGCATCAATAATGGCATGTAAACTAGCAGCTTACAAACGGAGTTTGAGCAATCTGGAATAATCACCTGTTTGCTACACTTGCGTATTTGGTTTGGTTAATGCAAACGTTTCCTCAAGAGTGTTAAAATAATCAACATCATTCTAATACTTACCGGCACAATTTCCCCACCTTCCTCTGTAGTAAGTGTCCAACGAACACCACAGCTGGTTGTGATCAACTTTGGTACACGAATTGTATGTTACTCCTTTGTAAGTAAATGGTAAACTGCAACATTTGCCGTTTGTTGTCTTTGTCTTACATTCAGGTTCTGGGGAGGACGTTTCTAATGCACAGATAAAGGGCAACAAATTACAAATTTCCATACAAACGGCGTCATTAGTTATTGCCCAATCCCTTGAGAAATACTAAGTTTAAGATTGCTTGAACGAAGCCGGATAAGTTAAGCTAGATGTGAATGGCTGAAAGTTTTCAGAAATAAGCCAATTTTTTACGTCGCTGGGCAGAAGATAAAGGTTCAAAAATGTCTTGCCGAGGCATTAAACAGGCTCGAGAAGCCAGAAGAAGAAAGATAAAGTCGTTTCTTTTAGGAAATGATCTAGAAACAAATTTTTTGAGCAGTCTCAGTTGGCAGTTGAGCGAGACTAAACCACGCACAAACTTGGTCTTGGTAAGACGAAAACTATTGCTTTATCTAAGATTTAACAAACCCAATAAACAAAATGTTTCTGAGATTAATTTATTTTAAAAATTCAACTTTTCCTGGTGTCAAAACCACTGTTGACACACTGATTGATGTCAGGAATGAAGCATCAAAACGTCACTTCTTAAAATCGGTGAAATAAACACATACACAAAGCCTTGCTTTCCGATGCGAAATTCAATGTTCCTGTCCGTTTTAAGGCACAGCACCGAGTTAAGTATAGCTAACCACAGCTCAAGGCCGACAGTATCGCAGCTAAAATGTGTCTCCGACACTATATCAAACTGATTTGAGAATCACCAACCACAGAAGACAAGAATCTCCACTGTCATTTACGCTCCTTTCATTCAAAACTCGAATCAAATGGCCTCTAGGTTGACCGCAACCACAAGTTTTCCGAGGGTATTTTTTCAACTTCTGCAATTTTCAAGGCAACTTCCAAGCATTTCGGCTCACAGGGCTGCTCTGACGACAAAAACTGACTTGATTTTTCCAGCATTTTTTTCAAGGTTTTTAAATTTTGCAGTTCAATTCTGCTTTTGTTGTAAGTTTTTATTCCACGAGGATTGACGCTCGATTCATTTTTGACAGTGGCGTGATTTTGCAATTTTTCTCGACCAATTACAATTGTTTACTGCTCACAGTAACCATTGAAATTGTTCATTACAACTGTATATATGTAGATAAAAGATTACGTCAAATGGCTTATTTTCGTCTTCGCCATAGTGGGCAAACGCGGGGCAAAGGCCGGCTTTCGCGTTATGTGGAAGTATTTTCAAATAAAAAAAGTATTTTCCTTATTATATAAAACGAATAGATTCCATGTACCCGTGCGTCTGTTCAGTAATAGATCACAGATGACGTCAAAATGTGGTAAGAACAAAAAAGTTGCTTTGTCCTTTCAAGATACCCAGCCTTATGAGGATTGCTAGTACAACGGTATTTTTAGCCAGTGGTAAATCTCACAAAGACCGTGCCATGTCAGGCTATATGGACTATCGCATTGGCTATTCGTGGAATCCTCTATCTCGCAGATTCGATTTATTTATCTTGTTTTAATCTTAGTTTTAAATTAATTTCTTGAAAACATGTAGAAAGAGTAAATAACAAATTGTTTTCTCTGGCTGTAAAGTCAAGGCAAATCGACAATTTCGGCATACATGGCCTCAAAAATGCTTTACCTCGTTTTTGGCGAAGCATCAACTTATTTGTCGGAGAACAACAGAGCGGTCAAAACCCTAACCCTAACCCCTAGCTGGCAATTGCTTTTAAGGTTTACGTTCATCACAATTAGCATCAATTAGCATTATTGTATGTTATTATGTATGTTATTAAGTCGGAAGTGGTTGTCCCTGTTTTATAAATAAATAACGAGAACCAACAACAAACTCAACCCACCGGTGACGACGGGTCCTCGAATCGTACCAGGGCTACAGTGGTGGGAAGCTAGTTCTCTCACCACTTTACCATCCCGCTTTTTTTGGCATGCAGTGACATCAAATCATTAGACAAGGTTATCAAAGCTATAAATACCTCTATATGGACAAATAATGGAAAATTTTACGTTTCCAACGAAAACAGTTTGTATCAAAATGATTTATTTCTGAAACTAAAGGTAATTGTACTTGGCTTGGCTCATATTGAGAACAAAGCTCTCAGGCATCAATAATGGCATGTAAACTAGCAGCTTACAAACGGAGTTTGAGCAATCTGGAATAATCACCTGTTTGCTACACTTGCGTATTTGGTTTGGTTAATGCAAACGTTTCCTCAAGAGTGTTAAAATAATCAACATCATTCTAATACTTACCGGCACAATTTCCCCACCTTCCTCTGTAGTAAGTGTCCAACGAACACCACAGCTGGTTGTGATCAACTTTGGTACACGAATTGTATGTTACTCCTTTGTAAGTAAATGGTAAACTGCAACATTTGCCGTTTGTTGTCTTTGTCTTACATTCAGGTTCTGGGGAGGACGTTTCTAATGCACAGATAAAGGGCAACAAATTACAAATTTCCATACAAACGGCGTCATTAGTTATTGCCCAATCCCTTGAGAAATACTAAGTTTAAGATTGCTTGAACGAAGCCGGATAAGTTAAGCTAGATGTGAATGGCTGAAAGTTTTCAGAAATAAGCCAATTTTTTACGTCGCTGGGCAGAAGATAAAGGTTCAAAAATGTCTTGCCGAGGCATTAAACAGGCTCGAGAAGCCAGAAGAAGAAAGATAAAGTCGTTTCTTTTAGGAAATGATCTAGAAACAAATTTTTTGAGCAGTCTCAGTTGGCAGTTGAGCGAGACTAAACCACGCACAAACTTGGTCTTGGTAAGACGAAAACTATTGCTTTATCTAAGATTTAACAAACCCAATAAACAAAATGTTTCTGAGATTAATTTATTTTAAAAATTCAACTTTTCCTGGTGTCAAAACCACTGTTGACACACTGATTGATGTCAGGAATGAAGCATCAAAACGTCACTTCTTAAAATCGGTGAAATAAACACATACACAAAGCCTTGCTTTCCGATGCGAAATTCAATGTTCCTGTCCGTTTTAAGGCACAGCACCGAGTTAAGTATAGCTAACCACAGCTCAAGGCCGACAGTATCGCAGCTAAAATGTGTCTCCGACACTATATCAAACTGATTTGAGAATCACCAACCACAGAAGACAAGAATCTCCACTGTCATTTACGCTCCTTTCATTCAAAACTCGAATCAAATGGCCTCTAGGTTGACCGCAACCACAAGTTTTCCGAGGGTATTTTTTCAACTTCTGCAATTTTCAAGGCAACTTCCAAGCATTTCGGCTCACAGGGCTGCTCTGACGACAAAAACTGACTTGATTTTTCCAGCATTTTTTTCAAGGTTTTTAAATTTTGCAGTTCAATTCTGCTTTTGTTGTAAGTTTTTATTCCACGAGGATTGACGCTCGATTCATTTTTGACAGTGGCGTGATTTTGCAATTTTTCTCGACCAATTACAATTGTTTACTGCTCACAGTAACCATTGAAATTGTTCATTACAACTGTATATATGTAGATAAAAGATTACGTCAAATGGCTTATTTTCGTCTTCGCCATAGTGGGCAAACGCGGGGCAAAGGCCGGCTTTCGCGTTATGTGGAAGTATTTTCAAATAAAAAAAGTATTTTCCTTATTATATAAAACGAATAGATTCCATGTACCCGTGCGTCTGTTCAGTAATAGATCACAGATGACGTCAAAATGTGGTAAGAACAAAAAAGTTGCTTTGTCCTTTCAAGATACCAAGCCTTATATAGATTGCTAGTACAACGGTATTTTTAGCCAGTGGTAAATCTCACAAAGATCGTGCCACGTCAGGCTGTATGGACTATCGCATTGGCTATTCGTGGAATCCTCTATCTCGCAGATTCGATTTATTTATCCTGTTTTAATCTTAGTTTTAAGTTAATTTCTTGAAAACATGTAGAAAGAGTAAATAACAAATTGTTTTCTCTGGCTGTAAAGTCAAGGCAAATCGACAATTTCGGCATACATGGCCTCAAAAATGCTTTACCTCGTTTTTGGCGAAGCATCAACTTATTTGTCGGAGAACAACAGAGCGGTCAAAACCCTAACCCTAACCCCTAGCAGGCAATTGCTTTTGAGGTTTACGTTCATCACAATTAGCAGCAATTAGCATTATTGTATGTTATTATGTATGTTATTAAGTCGGAAGTGGTTGTCCCTGTTTTATAAATAAATAACGAGAACCAACAACAAATTCAACCCACCGGTGACGACGGGTCCTCGAATCGTACCAGGGCTACAGTGATGGGAAGCTAGTTCTCTCACCTTTTTACCATCCCGCTTTTTTTGGCATGCAGTGACATCAAATTATTAGACAAGGTTATCAAAGCTATAAATACCTCTATATGGACAAATAATGGAAAATTTTAAGTTTTCAACGAAAACAGTTTTTATCAAAATGATTTATTTCTGAAACTAAAGGTAATTGTACTTGGCTTGGCTCATATTGAGAACAAAGCTCTCAGGCATCAATAATGGCATGTAAACTAGCAGCTTACAAACGGAGTTTGAGCAATCTGGAATAATCACCTGTTTGCTACACTTGCGTATTTGGTTTGGTTAATGCAAACGTTTCCTCAAGAGTGTTAAAATAATCAACATCATTCTAATACTTACCACAATTTCCCCACCTTCCTCTGTAGTAAGTGTCCAACGAACACCACAGCTGGTTGTGATCAACTTTGGTACACGAATTGTATGTTACTCCTTTGTAAGTAAATGGTAAACTGCAACATTTGCCGTTTGTTGTCTTTGTCTTACATTCAGGTTCTGGGGAGGACGTTTCTAATGCACAGATAAAGGGCAACAAATTACAAATTTCCATACAAACGGCGTCATTAGTTATTGCCCAATCCCTTTAGAAATTCTTAGTTTAAGATTGCTTGAACGAAGCCGGAAAGGTAAACTGCAGCATTGGCCACTCGCTGTCTTTGTCTTGCATTCCGCTTGTGTGGAGCACATGTTTACATGGAAACAGGGTGGCTTTTTTTGAAGGAACGCCCCATTAGAAGGGTAAACTTTGCCTGTTGTATTTTCCGGTTTGGTTTACATGATAGATAGGGTCACCCCAGGGGTAGGGTCACGCTATCTGCTTGGTAGGGTAGTTAAGCTGTTTTTTTTTCTTTTTCCAATGTTTTCAAGTCATTATAGATTTCTTTTTGTTTTATTTAAATTCTCGGGTTTTTCGAGTGTAAGGATTGAAAGTGGTTGTGCCACATTTCCTCCGAGATAGTAGTGGAACAAGCAGTAGTAACAGTAGTAGAAGTAGTAGCAGTAGCAGTAGCAGTAGCAGTAGCAGTAGCAGTAGCAGGAGCAGTAGCAGGAGCAGGAGCAGTAGCAGTAGCAGTAGCAGTAGTAGCAGTAGCAGGAGTGGTAGTAGTGGCAGTAGTGGCGGTAGTCAGTAGCAGTAGTAGCAGTAGTGGCAGTAGTAGCAGTAGTAGCAGCAGTAGTAGCAGTGGCAGCAGTAGTAACAGTAGCAGCAGTAGTAGCAGTAGCAGCAGTAGTAGCAGTATCAGCAGTAGTAACAATATCAGCAGTAGTAGCAGTAGTGGCAGTAGCAGCAGTGGCGGTAGTAGCGGCAGTAGTGGCAGTAGCAGCAGTAGCGGTAGCGGTAGTAGTAGTAGCAGTAGTAGTAGGAGAAGTAGTAGTAGTAGTAGTAGTAGTAGTAGTAGTAGTAGTAGTAGTAGTAGTAGTAGTAGTAGAGTAGTAGTAGTAGTAGTAGTAGTAGTAGTAGTAGTAGTAGTAATAGTAGTAGTAGTAGAAGTAGTAGTAGTAGTAGTAGTAATAGTAGTAGTAGTAGTAGTAGTAGTAAATTTCTTTATTTGCATGACCACAGGATTTTACAGTATTGCAAAAGCTTATTAATTATTAACAAAACAAGGTTAATAGTAATATTGGCCTAAGTTACATCACAATCATTATTTATTAGTAAAGTCTCACGTATATTTGTACATGAGGAAATGAACTTCATTACTAGCTTATTTACACGATGATCATTAGAGTTCATAAGTAGTTTTATGCTTTTAGAGGTTGATTTCCTTTCAAAGTCAGGTATTATCTCATTGACTCGATTTAAGTCTTCCTAGTAGTAGCAGTGGCAGCAGTAGTAACAGTAGCAGCAGTAGTAGCAGTAGCAGTAGCAGCAGTAGTAGCAGTAGCAGCAGTAGTAACAATATCAGCAGTAGTAGCAGTAGTGGCAGTAGCAGCAGTGGCGGTAGTAGCGGCAGTAGTGGCAGTAGCAGCAGTAGCGGTAGCGGTAGTAGTAGTAGCAGTAGTAGTAGGAGAAGTAGTAGTAGTAGTAGTAGTAGTAGTAGTAGTAGTAGTAGTAGTAGTAGTAGTATTATTATTAGTAGTAGTAGTAGTAGTAGAGTAGTAGTAGTAGTAGTAGTAGTAGTAGTAGTAGTAGTAGTAGTAGTAATAGTAGTAGTAGTAGAAGTAGTAGTAGTAGTAGTAGTAGTAGTAGTAGTAGTAGTTGAAGTAGTAGTAGTAGTAGTAGTAGTAGTAGTAGTAGTAGTAGTAAATTTCTTTATTTGCATGACCACAGGATTTTACAGTATTGCA
>NC_090879.1:18504909-18519909 GCF_036669935.1 Montipora foliosa
GATCGAGTATTGTTACAAACAGTTGACTTATTTCGTGGTGAACAAAGTGGTTCAATGGTAGAATTGTGGTACAATTGTGGCAAAACTGTGCCGATACTTCATAAACAAACCGAAGCAGGTGACAGGCTGACAGCTGAGCTGAGCGGACAAAGGACTGAAGGAAGACCAACGCTGTCGCTTCATGCACGCTTCTGAGATCGAAGACAACAATCTCAGACAATGCGCTTGTTAAGTCAAGGACGAACAGCTTTCGCTCCACGCTTCTATGAAATTAAAGAACGCGATCTCAGGAGCAACTACAGAATACAGGGCCACTTTTCAAGGTCTATCTCTCTCAAGTGGCTCGTCGGCTCGTCAGGTAGGCTCAGTGATGAAAGTATACAAAAATTTGGTTTTATCAACGGAGTTGATAATGTAAATTGGCCACCGTACAGAGATTCTAAAAGCTGACGTTTCGAGCGTTAGCCCTTCGTCAGAGCGAATCGAGGGGATTATGGGTTACGTGTAGTTTTTATAGTAGAGTAGGAGCTACGCTATTGGTGGTAACATGGCAACGTGAAAAATAGGAATATATTAATTAAATGAAAAGCGTTCGTTAATACCGTGAGGATTAAGGGTGCCGATTTGAAAGATGAATTTTTGTTCCAGATTCTTGCGGCTTTCCGTCGTACCTAGATGTAGGGAAAGGCCGCAGATAGCCATGTGTTTTTTGGAGTGGTTTCATAATCAAGAATTACCGGACACTGCCACTAATCTCATCATCAACACCCCCAGAACTTCGTGCATTTATTTCTTGCCTAAAATTCACAAACCCAACAACCCAGGTCGCCCTATCGTTTCTGCCTGTAGTTGCCCCACCGAACTCATTTCTAGCTACTTAGACAGGATTATGACGCCTATCGTCAAATCTTTGCCGTCATACATTAAAGACAGTACACACGCATTACAAATTTGCCGCGATTTCAATTTCTCCGGCCAAGACAAACTTATTTTCACCATGGACATTACATCTCTATACACAGTCATTCCTAATAGCGAAGGTCTTCAAGCACTTAAACACTTTTTCGATCAACGCACTGTCAAAGAACCTAGCTCGGAAACGCTCCTCCGCCTTGCCGAACTAGTTTTAACGCTTAACTGTTTTTCATTCGCCGGCAACTATTACAAACAAATTAATGGTGTAGCGATGGGCACAAGAATGGGACCTAGCTATGCCAATCTTTTTGTAGGATATGTTGAACACCAATTTTTTAATCAGTACAACGGCCCCAAACCTGAACTCTACGGCCGCTACATCGACGACTGCATCGGCGCTATTTCATCCAGCAGAGAAGAACTCGATCAATTTATAACCTCCGTCAACTCTTTTCATCCGGCTCTTAAATATACCTGGGAAATTTCGGAAACTTCATTGGCTTTCCTAGATATCCAAGTTTCTATTAGAGGCAACGTGCTAGCGCTATGTACTAGTGTGCACTACAAACCTACTGATTCACACAGTTATTTATTGTATTCATCGTCACATCCATCACATGTCAAGAACTCAATTCCTTATTCTCAATTTCTTAGACTTCGACGTCTATGTAGTGATGACTCCGATTTTTCCAGCAAATCA
Source organism: Montipora foliosa (assembly GCF_036669935.1). NCBI lineage: Eukaryota > Metazoa > Cnidaria > Anthozoa > Scleractinia > Acroporidae > Montipora > Montipora foliosa. The sequence continues at coordinate 18,506,525 of NC_090879.1, forward strand.
GAGGAGATGTGCCAGTTCTTCGAAAAACGTGGCTATCCTGTCTCTGTGGTCAAAGCGGGCCATCATCGCGCCCAACAATTTGATCGACAGTCATCACTACAAACGTCACAAAATGATAAGAATGACAGAATTCCATTCACCCTCACTTTCCATCCTCATAATCACGCAGTCAAAAGCATCATTCTTAGTAATTTTAAATTACTCCAAAATGATCCCGAGACTGGTAGAATCTTTTCGCAACCTCCACTTATTTCATTCAAACGCGACAAAAACGTAGGCAACTTTTTAGTTAGAAGCGCGCTCAAAACTAACGAGCAACCCGGCACTTTCAAATGCGCGCGCTCACGATGCAAAACTTGTCTTTTCATTGTTAACACTAGCAAGATATCGGGACCTAAACGATCTGTTAAGATCACCGATCGTTTCACATGTACCTCCGCAAATGTCATTTATTGCATAACCTGTAAGTTATGCAATAAATTATACATTGGTGAGACAGGTAGACGACTAGGTGACCGATTCCGCGAACACCTTCGCGATGTTGAGAAGAATGACAAAGATGCATCTAAGCCAGTCGCTCGCCATTTTAATCTGCCTAACCACTCCAAAAAACACATGGCTATCTGCGGCCTTTCCCTACATCTAGGTACGACGGAAAGCCGCAAGAATCTGGAACAAAAATTCATCTTTCAAATCGGCACCCTTAATCCTCACGGTATTAACGAACGCTTTTCATTTAATTAATATATTCCTATTTTTCACGTTGCCATGTTACCACCAATAGCGTAGCTCCTACTCTACTATAAAAACTACACGTAACCCATAATCCCCTCGATTCGCTCTGACGAAGGGCTAACGCTCGAAACGTCAGCTTTTAGAATCTCTGTACGGTGGCCAATTTACATTATCAACTCCGTTGATAAAACCAAATTTTTGTATACTACTTCCCCACCGACGCAGCACCACAGTTTCTTTAGAAACTACCCCTTCATTCATCAGTGATGAAAGAACGAGAAAGGGATATATGGCTCGGCGGCTCGCCGGCTCGGCAGTGGTTTTAGGGCCTTAGGAACTTGTTAGATATGTAAGAGAGTGGCTCGGCATTGGCTTTAGTGCCTTAAGAACTTGTTAGATATGTAAGAAAGTGGCTCGGCGGCTCGCCGGCTCGGCAGTGGCCTTAGTGGTACATGTAGATATATTAACAGGAAATATGATTCGATGTGTGGCGCGCTTGTGTGGCCTCATGGATTACAGAAAGAAACATTATTCGATGTGTTGCGCGTTCTCTCGCCTCATGGATTAAAGAACGTAATTTTATTCGATGTGTAGCGCGCTGGTGTGACCTCGTGGATTCATTAAAGAACGGGGTATATTCCATTTGTAGTACTTTTGTGTGGCCTCGTGAATTAATGGAGATAGATAAGTTAATGCAGTATAAGATTTATTTAGAACTAAACAAGTAATTGACAAGTGGAAGACTAGAGTGGTAACTATGATTAATTCAAGAAATGAACAAACATTGTGCCATTAAAATGTATTTCTTAATAACTAAAGTTCTCGTTCTTACGTCGGTGTACGAGTAATGATCCATAACGTTCAGGCAAGGTCCGCGTTTGTAATGTGTCCTGCATAACCCTAACCGTAAATTGAAAGCTAAAATTTTAAAATAGCTTGCGACCTAAGTACTGAAACAAGCGCTTAGGCTTAATCAGTACACGAGTGCTATTCTTCAGACGATCTCATAAAAAGTGTAGTTAACCAAACCGTAAATTGAAAGGTAAAATTTTAAAAGAGTGCTTCGACTTAATCACTGAAACAAGCGCTTAGGCTTAATCAGTAAACGAGTGCTATATTCTTCAGACGATCTCATAAAAGTGTAGTCATCCAAACCGTAAATTGAACGCTAAAATTTTAAAAGAGTGCTTCGACCTAATCACTGAAACAAGCGCTTAGGCTTAATCAGTAAAGGAGTGCTATATTCTTCAGACGATCTCATAAAAAGTGTAGTTGTCCAAACCGTAAATTGAAAGCTAAAATTTTAAAAGAGTGCTTCGACCTAATCACTGAAACAAGCGCTTAGGCTTAATCAGTGAACGACTGCTTTATTCTTCAAACTATGTCGTATAAAGTGTAATTAACCGAACCGTAAAATGAGAGCGAAGAGTGCTAGGCCGTAAGTGATTAGCCATCCAGCCGCATACACTCATTCTTCTTGACTGGCGAGCCGTTCTATCGAAAATGTAACCGTAAGTGGCCATGCATTCTGTAGTTATTTTATCAATTGATTTGATCTGGTTTGATTTGAGAATTGTAAAGAATTTGAAAGTTTTCAAGGAATTTGGTATTTAGAATCGTAATGCGCGTGTGGGCATCTTACTATGAAACAAGCGCAATAAAAATAAATTATTTTTATTTTTATTGAAGCTTCTGCCATGCAATCGGGTTCGTAATTTAGTTCATCACAAGGGGGCCTTTTTCTCGGCATGGCCATCTGAATTCGGTTAAACATTGATGCAATTCACGAGGATAGTGCCCAGAGCCTACTTTCTCTTTACAGTAATCACCATTTTAGCCAACACACAGGCCATGAGAATTGAAGCAAATGATCATCAAACATGAAATGTCTTGATGTTTATCCATATCTTAGTTCTTTGAACTAGTTATAAGTAAAGGCTTTTTAAAACAAATTGAGGTAAAAATTACCGGGTAAAATGCGCGACGTTTCGACCGAACTTCGGTCATTATCAAGCTTAAAAGTGAAGATAAAATTTTGCATACTCATAAATATAAAACTAAGAAGTAAAAGTATGTAAAGTATGAAAATGTACAAAAGGGGGTGTTAAAAACATGCTAGAATAAAAATGGATTAAAACACTTTCGCACGAATTGAGTCTGACTGTACATTCAGGTCTCAGTTCATTAATTAAAAACATTTCATAAATGAGACAGTCAAACTTGCTCTTGCACTTTTTTAAGATGGTAAAATTCCTCGTAAGGTCATTGGGCACATAGGAATGTTCCACACGGAAATGCTTTCCAATGGAGGAAGACCCATTCTTGTGCTCGTCAACGCTTTGATGCAAATGCCGCCGTGTGTAACCAACATAACCTGCATCACACAGGTCACATTTAAACTGATAAACAAGGGATTGTTGGTTGACAATGGGAGGCTTGACTTCGCGCGGTTTCAGATGCTGTTTAATCTTGTGGCTAACAATGTGCCCAATGACCTTACGAGGAATTTTACCATCTTAAAAAAGTGCAAGAGCAAGTTTGACTCTCTCATTTATGAAATGTTTTTAATTATTGAACTGAGACCTGAATGTACAGTCAGACTCAATTCGTGCGAAAGTGTTTTAATCCATTTTTATTCTAGCATGTTTTTAACACCCCCTTTTGTACATTTTCATACTTTACATACTTTTACTTCTAGTTTTATATTTATGTGTACGCAAAAATTTTATCTTCGCTTTTAAGCTTGATAATGACCGAAGTTCGGTCGAAACGTCGCGCATTTTACCCGATAATTTTTACCTCAATTTCTTTGAACTAGTAGGAAAAGAAATACGAGAAAGGCAGTTAAGAAAATATGCATGTTAATATCATGGCTTATACGCTTTCCCTTTATTTGTCAATGATAACTAATTACTGTAAAGGTGTTTATTTTAGTAGTGAAAATGACGCATAGCAACAGACGTGTCGCTAATGGCCAGTCGGCATTCAACTTTGCTTCGCATAACTCGCGATTGTTTTTAGGACAGCAAGACATGAACTTTAAAGAAGATAAGAATTAATATGTTTTGCATTGCAATTGTAGTGGACTCATTTTCTTTAAATCCTTCGAATCATACTTTAAAACGGTATTTAGAGACGTCAAGAAAAGCTTTCAAATTATTATTGAAAGTAATATTCGGAGAGGATGGGTCTGGGACAGTGGAGAACTTCAGGTCTCATTTAATTAAATTTGTATTGCGGCTAAACAAAAAGTAAACAGTAAATAAATATTCAGAAACTTGTTTGATTGTTTCTTGGCGGGTGAGTACCATATTTTAACCGAACTCCACATTTCCTTTTAATTAATGACGCACTGAACTCTGTTTGCAGACAGGATGACATCCCCATTACCGAAATGCTTTGACATTATTACCTCTGAAGATTATAGATTAGTCTTATTGGGAGGATTGCCTGCAAGTTTTTTAACTTCGTGATATATAAAAACTGACTTTAACTAAACACTGCTGTCCTTAATACATGACACAGGTATTCGCTAATACTCGAAACCTCAAGTCGCTTGTCACACCCTTGTGTGGCTTACTCTGATGGCGCGAACAAGATGTCGCGCCAACCAACTCTTGGTAAAACTGAACACTGAACACGGAGGTTCACAACGCAACAAAATAAAGACGTTATTACTGACTCTCAACCTGGGTATCTTCTTAGCAAGTGATTAAAATTTTGGCAAATCTCTCAACGTTCTCGTAAAAAAGGTTCTTATGAAAGAAAAAGAGAGTATTGGCTTTCACGAATGTGACCTCCACTGTACGGCGTATAGGGTTTAACCCCGGGAAAACTGATCTACTCACCTTAAATTGGTTACGGAGCTCCTTCAAGTTGAACGACCTGACAAGAATGAAAAACTCTTAAACAGGCGCTGGCTTTATCCACTTGTGAATCTGTACAATCCACCGCGAAAGTTTACGTCCGTTGCTTAGTTCTGAGTTTGGAGAGTGAGAGAATTCACCTTCCAAGGAGCGCTGTTTGTATTTTTGACTGTGGGGGTTGAATCATTAAGTGAACAGAGGTAGGTCTGGGATAGGAACATGCTAACAAAAAAGGTGTCAATAACAAACTTTTAATGTTCTGAGATTAAATGCTTAGAGATGTGCCCTGAACGACCAAAATAGAACTGAAGCTATTTTATTTTTTGACACTGTGTGCGTCCGTATACAACTGAGTATGGACTCATACTGAGTATGGTTTTGAGTCATTAATTTGCCACCTCAAAGACATTTTAATTTATTTTAGTTTGTTATTTCTTTTTAAGCAAAATGTTATATGCTTTTTGACTGGTTTTGCTGCCAACTGTCAATTAGACACAAGAGATGTTACTCACTGTAATTAAATGATCAAATGAAATAATCAAATGATCAAACGATTTACCGACAGTTCTGTCAGAAATGAAAAATTCAAGAAATACAAACTGCGAAGAAAGAACTCTAATGCTGCAAAGATAAAAATCATTCTTGTGCACTCAGTTTCAACCCATTTATGACACGTAACAAATGGATTTTTTATTAAAGGGAGCAGGTTCGGCGCAGTGGTGAGAGCGCTCGCCTTCCAACAATGTGTCCCGGCCTTCGATACCCGGACTCGGCGTTGTAAGTGGACTGAGTTTGTTGGTTCTCCGACTCTGCTCCGAGAACTTTTTCTCCAGGTAGTCCGGTTATCCCCTCTCTCCAAAATTTGGGAGCAACTACAGAATATCTCGCTCAAGTGGCTCGTGGGCTCGTCAGTTACGCTCAGTGATGAAACAACGAGAAAGGGATATATGGCTCAGCGGCTCGGCAGTGGTTTTAGTGCGTTAAGAACTTCTTAGATATATAAGAGAGTGGCTCGGCGGCTCCCCGGCTCGGCAGTGGTTTTAGTGCATTAAGAACTTGTTACAATGTAAACACTTTTAAGCGCCTCCTGAAAACGCATCTTTTCCGCGATTCATTCAGCTGCTACGAGAAACAGTAACTATGCGACTCATTCTTAATTATATATAGATTATCTTTTGTAAATAGGTTTTGTAAATAAGTTTAATGAGCCTTATATATTATAACAACTTGTAATTAAGGTATATTAAGTTTCTCTCGATATTGTAATTTTTCTTTGGATATTGTAATGCGCCTGTGAGCATCTCTCAATGTAACAGACGCACTATAAGTAATAAATTATTATTATTATTATTATTATTATTATTATTAGATATATCAGAGAGTGGCTCGGCGGCTCGCCGGCTCGGCAGTGGTTTTAGTGCCTTAAGAACTTGTTAGATATGTAAGAAAGTGCCGGCCCGCCGGCTCGGCAGTGGTTTAGTTGCCTTAAGAACTTCTTAGATATATAAGAGAGTGACCTCGTGGATTCATTAAAGAACGGGGTGTATTCCATTTGTAGTACTTTTGTGTGGCCTCGTGAATTAATGGAGATAGATAAGTTAATGCAGTATAAGATTTATTTAGAACTAAACAAGTAATTGACAAGTGGAAGACTAGAGTGGTAACTATGATTAATTCAAGAAATGAACAAACATTGTGCCATTAAAATGTATTTCTTAATAACTAAAGTTCTCGTTCTTACGTCGGTGTACGAGTAATGATCCATAACGTTCAGGCAAGGTCCGCGTTTGTAATGTGTCCTGCATAACCCTAACCGTAAATTGAAAGCTAAAATTTTAAAAGAGTCCTTCGACCTAATCACTGAAACAAGCGCTTAGGCTTAATCAGTAAAGGAGTGCTATATTCTTCAAACTATGTCGTATAAAGTGTAGTTAACCGAACCGTAAAATGAGAGCGAAGAGTGCTTAGGCCGTAAGTGATTAGCCATCCAGCCGCATACATTCATTCTTCTTGACTGGCGAGCCGTCGAGCCGTTCTATCGAAAATGTAACCGTAAGTGGCCCTGCATTGTGTAGTTATGCCTTTATCAATTGATTTGATCTGGTTTGATTTGAGAATTGTAAAGAATTTGGAAGTTTTCAAGGAATTTGGTATTTAGAATTGTAATGCGCGTGTGAGCATCTTTTTACGAAACACGCGCAATAGAAATAAGTTATTTTTATTTTTATTGAAGCTTCTGCCATGCAATCGGGTTCGTAATTTAGTTCATCACAAGGGGGCCTTTTTCTCGGCATGGCCATCTGAATTCGGTTAAACATTGATGCAATTCACGAGGATAGTGCTTAAATTTTGCGTCTGGGGCAACGAAACCTTTCTTACTCCAGTTAACACTTTCACGGCAGCCCCAACAGTCACGAGTGACCAGAGCCTACTTTCTCTTTACAGTAATCACCATTTTAGCCAACACACAGGCCATGAGAATTGAAGCAAATAATCATCAAACATGAAATGTCTTGATGTTTATCCATATCTTAGTTCTTTGAACTAGTTATAAGTAAAGGCTTTTTAAAACAAATTGAGGTAAAAATTACCGGGTAAAATGCGCGACGTTTCGACCGAACTTCGGTCATTATCAAGCTTAAAAGTGAAGATAAAATTTTGCATACTCATAAATATAAAACTAAGAAGTAAAAGTATGTAAAGTATGAAAATGTACAAAAGGGGGTGTTAAAAACATGCTAGAATAAAAATGGATTAAAACACTTTCGCACGAATTGAGTCTGACTGTACATTCAGGTCTCAGTTCATTAATTAAAAACATTTCATAAATGAGACAGTCAAACTTGCTCTTGCACTTTTTTAAGATGGTAAAATTCCTCGTAAGGTCATTGGGCACATAGGAATGTTCCACACGGAAATGCTTTCCAATGGAGGAAGACCCATTCTTGTGCTCGTCAACGCGTTGATGCAAATGCCGCCGTGTGTAACCAACATAACCTGCATCACACAGGTCACATTTAAACTGATAAACAAGGGATTGTTGGTTGACAATGGGAGGCTTGACTTCGCGCGGTTTCAGATGCTGTTTAATCTTGTGGCTAACAATGTGCCCAATGACCTTACGAGGAATTTTACCATCTTAAAAAAGTGCAAGAGCAAGTTTGACTCTCTCATTTATGAAATGTTTTTAATTAATGAACTGAGACCTGAATGTACAGTCAGACTCAATTCGTGCGAAAGTGTTTTAATCCATTTTTATTCTAGCATGTTTTTAACACCCCCTTTTGTACATTTTCATACTTTACATACTTTTACTTCTTAGTTTTATATTTATGAGTATGCAAAATTTTATCTTCACTTTTAAGCTTGATAATGACCGAAGTTCGGTCGAAACGTCGCGCATTTTACCCGGTAATTTTTACCTCAATTTCTTTGAACTAGTAGGAAAAGAAATACGAGAAAGGCAGTTAAGAAAATATGCATGTTAATATCATGGCTTATACGCTTTCCATTTATTTGTCAATGATAACTTATTACTGTAAAGGTGTTTATTTTAGTAGTGAAAATGACGCATAGCAACAGACGTGTCGCTAATGGCCAGTCGGCATTCAACTTTGCTTCGCATAACTCGCGATTTTTTTTAGGACAGCAAGACATGAACTTTAAAGAAGATAAGAATTAATATGTTTTGCATTGCAATTGTAGTGGACTCATTTTCTTTAAATCCTTCGAATCATACTTTAAAACGGTATTTAGAGACGTCAAGAAAAGCTTTCAAATTATTATTGAAAGTAATATTCGGAGAGGATGGGTCTGGGACAGTGGAGAACTTCAGGTCTCATTTAATTAAATTTGTATTGCGGCTAAACAAAAAGTAAACAGTAAATAAATATTCAGAAACTTGTTTGCTTGTTTCTTGGCGGGTGAGTACCATATTTTAACCGAACTCCACATTTCCTTTTAATTAATGACGCACTGAACTCTGTTTGCAGGCAGGATGACATCCCCATTACCGAAATGCTTTGACATTATTACCTCTGAAGATTATAGATTAGTCTTATTGGGAGGATTGCCTGCAAGTTTTTTAACTTCGTGATATATAAAAACTGACTTTAACTAAACACTGCTGTCCTTAATACATGACACAGGTATTCGCTAATACTCGAAACCTCAAGTCGCTTGTCACACCCTTGTGTGGCTTACTCTGATGGCGCGAACAAGATGTCGCGCCAACCAACTCTTGGTAAAACTGAACACTGAACACGGAGGTTCACAACGCAACAAAATAAAGACGTTATTACTGACTCTCAACCTGGGTATCTTCTTAGCAAGTGATTAAAATTTTGGCAAATCTCTCAACGTTCTCGTAAAAAAGGTTCTTATGAAAGAAAAAGAGAGTATTGGCTTTCACGAATGTGACCTCCACTGTACGGCGTATAGGGTTTAACCCCGGGAAAACTGATCTACTCACCTTAAATTGGTTACGGAGCTCCTTCAAGTTGAACGACCTGACAAGAATGAAAAACTCTTAAACAGGCGCTGGCTTTATCCACTTGTGAATCTGTACAATCCACCGCGAAAGTTTACGTCCGTTGCTTAGTTCTGAGTTTGGAGAGTGAGAGAATTCACCTTCCAAGGAGCGCTGTTTGTATTTTTGACTGTGGGGGTTGAATCATTAAGTGAACAGAGGTAGGTCTGGGATAGGAACATGCTAACAAAAAAGGTGTCAATAACAAACTTTTAATGTTCTGAGATTAAATGCTTAGAGATGTGCCCTGAACGACCAAAATAGAACTGAAGCTATTTTATTTTTTGACACTGTGTGCGTCCGTATACAACTGAGTATGGACTCATACTGAGTATGGTTTTGAGTCATTAATTTGCCACCTCAAAGACATTTTAATTTATTTTAGTTTGTTATTTCTTTTTAAGCAAAATGTTATATGCTTTTTGACTGGTTTTGCTGCCAACTGTCAATTAGACACAAGAGATGTTACTCACTGTAATTAAATGATCAAATGAAATAATCAAATGATCAAACGAATTACCGACAGTTCTGTCAGAAATGAAAAATTCAAGAAATACAAACTGCGAAGAAAGAACTCTAATGCTGCAAAGATAAAAATCATTCTTGTGCACTCAGTTTCAACCCATTTATGACACGCAACAAATGGATTTTTTATTAAAGGGAGCAGGGTTGGCGCAGTAGTGAGAGCGCTCGCCTTCCAACAATGTGTCCCGGCCTTCGATACCCGGACTCGGCGTCGTAAGTGGACTGAGTTTGTTGGTTCTCCGACTCTGCTCCGAGAACTTTTTCTCCAGGTAGTCCGGTTATCCCCTCTCTCCAAAATTTGGGAGCAACTACAGAATATCTCGCTCAAGTGGCTCGTGGGCTCGTCAGTTACGCTCAGTGATGAAACAACGAGAAAGGGATATATGGCTCAGCGGCTCGGCAGTGGTTTTAGTGCGTTAAGAACTTCTTAGATATATAAGAGAGTGGCTCGGCGGCTCCCCGGCTCGGCAGTGGTTTTAGTGCATTAAGAACTTGTTACAATGTAAACACTTTTAAGCGCCTCCTGAAAACGCATCTTTTCCGCGATTCATTCAGCTGCTACGAGAAACAGTAACTATGCGACTCATTCTTAATTATATATAGATTATCTTTTGTAAATAGGTTTTGTAAATAAGTTTAATGAGCCTTATATATTATAACAACTTGTAATTAAGGTATATTAAGTTTCTCTCGATATTGTAATTTTTCTTTGGATATTGTAATGCGCCTGTGAGCATCTCTCAATGTAACAGACGCACTATAAGTAATAAATTATTATTATTATTATTATTATTATTATTATTATTATTATTATTATTATTAGATATATCAGAGAGTGGCTCGGCGGCTCGCCGGCTCGGCAGTGGTTTTAGTGCCTTAGGAACTTGTTAGATATGTAAGAGAGTGGCTCGGCATTGGCTTTAGTGCCTTAAGAACTTGTTAGATATGTAAGAAAGTGCCGGCCCGCCGGCTCGGCAGTGGTTTAGTTGCCTTAAGAACTTCTTAGATATATAAGAGAGTGACCTCGTGGATTCATTAAAGAACGGGGTATATTCCATTTGTAGTACTTTTGTGTGGCCTCGTGAATTAATGGAGATAGATAAGTTAATGCAGTATAAGATTTATTTAGAACTAAACAAGTAATTGACAAGTGGAAGACTAGAGTGGTAACTATGATTAATTCAAGAAATGAACAAACATTGTGCCATTAAAATGTATTTCTTAATAACTAAAGTTCTCGTTCTTACGTCGGTGTACGAGTAATGATCCATAACGTTCAGGCAAGGTCCGCGTTTGTAATGTGTCCTGCATAACCCTAACCGTAAATTGAAAGCTAAAATTTTAAAAGAGTGCTTCGACCTAATCACTGAAACAAGCGCTTAGGCTTAATCAGTAAACGAGTGCTATATTCTTCAGACGATCTCATAAAAAGTGTAGTTATCCAAACCGTAAATTGAAAGCTAAAATTTTAAAAGAGTGCTTCCACCTAATCACTGAAACAAGCGCTTAGGCTTAATCAGTGAACGACTGCTATATTCTTCAAACTATGTCGTATAAAGTGTAATTAACCGAACCGTAAAATGAGAGCGAAGAGTGCTTAGGCCGTAAGTGATTAGCCATCCAGCCGCATACACTCATTCTTCTTGACTGGCGAGCCGGCGAGCCGTTCTATCGAAAATGTAACCGTAAGTGGCCCTGCATTGTGTAGTTATGCCTTTATCAATTGATTTGATCTGGTTTGATTTGAGAATTGTAAAGAATTTGGAAGTTTTCAAGGAATTTGGTATTTAGAATTGTAATGCGCGTGTGAGCATCTTACTACGAAACACGCGCAATAGAAATAAGTTATTTTTATTTTTATTGAAGCTTCTGCCATGCAACCGGGTTCGTAATTTAGTTCATCACAAGGGGGCCTTTTTCTCGGCATGGCCATCTGAATTCGGTTAAACATTGATGCAATTCACGAGGATAGTGCTTAAATTTTGCGTCTGGGGCAACGAAACCTTTCTTACTCCAGTTAACACTTTCACGGCAGCCCCAACAGTCACGAGTGACCAGAGCCTACTTTCTCTTTACAGTAATCACCATTTTAGCCAACACACAGGCCATGAGAATTGAAGCAAATAATCATCAAACATGAAATGTCTTGATATTTATCCATATCTTAGTTCTTTGAACTAGTAGGAAAAGAAATACGAGAAAGGCAGTTAAGAGAATATGCATGTTGATGTCATGGCTTATACGCTTTCCCTTTATTTGTCAATGATAACTAATTACTGTAAAGGTGTTTATTTTAGTAGTGAAAATGACGCATAGCAACAGACGTGTCGCTAATGGCCAGTCGGCATTCAACTTTGCTTCGCATAACTCGCAATTTTTTTTAGGACAGCAAGACATGAACTTTAAAGAAGATAAGAATTAATATGTTTTGCCTTGCAATTGTAGTGAACTCATTTTCTTTAAACTCTTCGAATCATACTTTAAAACGGTATTTAGAGACGTCAAGAAAAGCTTTCAAATTATTATTGAGAGTAATATTCGGAGAGGATGGGTCTGGGACAGTGGAGAACTTCAGGTCTCATTTAATTAAATTTGTATTGCGGCTAAATTAAACAAAAAGTAAACAGTAAATAAATATTCAGAAACTTGTTTGATTGTTTCTTGGCGGGTGAGTACCATATTTTAACCGAACTCCACATTTCCTTTTAATTAATGACGCACTGAACTCTGTTTGCAGACAGGATGACATCCCCATTACCGAAATGCTTTGACATTATTACCTCTGAAGATTATAGATTAGTCTTATTGGGAGGATTGCCTGCAAGTTTTTTAACTTCGTGATATATAAAAACTGACTTTAACTAAACACTGCTGTCCTTAATACATGACACCGGTATTCGCTAATACTCGAAACCTCAAGTCGCTTGTCACACCCTTGTGTGGCTTACTCTGATGGCGCGAACAAGATGTCGCGCCAACCAACTCTTGGTAAAACTGAACACTGAACACAGAGGTTCACAACGCAACAAAATAAAGACGTTCTTACTGACTCTCAACCTGGGTATCTTCTTAGCAAGTGATTAAAATTTTGGCAAATCTCTCAACGTTCTCATAGAAAAGGTTCTTATAAAAGAAAAAGAGAGTATTGGCTTTCACGAATGTGACCTCCACTGTACGGCGTATAGGGTTTAACCCCGGGAAAACTGATCTACTCACCTTAAATTGGTTACGGAGCTCCTTCAAGTTGAACGACCTGACAAGAATGAAAAACTCTTAAACAGGCGCTGGCTTTATCCACTTGTGAATCTGTACAATCCACCGCGAAAGTTTACGTCCGTTGCTTAGTTCTGAGTTTGGAGAGTGAGAGAATTCACCTTCCAAGGAGCGCTGTTTGTATTTTTGACTGTGGGGGTTGAATCATTAAGTGAACAGAGGTAGGTCTGGGATAGGAACATGCTAACAAAAAAGGTGTCAATAACAAACTTTTAATGTTCTGAGATTAAATGCTTAGAGATGTGCCCTGAACGACCAAAATAGAACTGAACCTATTTTATTTTTTGACACTGTGTGCGTCCGTATACAACTGAGTATGGACTCATACTAAGTATGGTTTTGAGTCATTAATTTGCCACCTCAAAGACATTTTAATTTAATTTAGTTTGTTATTCATTTTTAAGCAAAATGTTATATGCTTTTTGACTGGTTTTGCTGCCAACTGTCAATTAGACACA
>NC_090879.1:18524909-18532409 GCF_036669935.1 Montipora foliosa
TATTATTCAGGCTATCATAGTTCTTTCAATCCCATTGATTTACGGTTCTGTTCACATCTATGAAAATTCAAATACAATAGGCAGCGTAACCTCGCATTGACAGAAAAAAGTGGCGTCGCATCGCGTGGCTGCCACGATTATCATCACTATGCTTGAGGCGAAAAGAGAACCAAGGATAGCTTCCAAAAATAGAAGAAAAATCCAAATCTTCGCTCCACAAAACGAATAGAAGTCCCGTCTGCCCATACCATTCGCCATTCTGTTCAATTGCACACTGTAATTACTTCAAACAACCCCCTTGAGGTTGTTTAAAGTAGTTATAATTAACTTACAATCAGGAACTGTGATTAGTTGATGTGAACCCATTTCATATTTAATTCGATTAAAATTCAATCATAATCGAGGCCTAATGTGAACACGGCTTAAATACATGATAGGCTAGGTGCTTGTTGAGTTACCAAAACCCTGAATTTTCCAGGGTATTGAGTCGTAAACTCTTCAAAAATGAATTGGAGGAGAAATGACCAAAGCCCGAAGAGCTTATCGACTGGGACATGTGGACACGAATACAATCTGTTCGCAAAGGACGCGAGTGTATCATACCTGATATCTCACGGACATACCACTTTGGTGGAAAAGGCCTTAACGTGGGAGGGCTCATGCGAGCGGTGTACTTTGAGAAACACGCCATCAATGACCAAGCGCACGTCCAAATGGATGCGGAGAAAATGTACAATGACAACTACGAGAAGGAAATCCATCAACTCATCAGGTAAGGTTGTTTGTTTTAAAAAAATTCGTGAGCACGTCGTATTTTTAACACCTTTCGGACGAGGTTGAGTAAGGCATAACATAAGTAATTGCAGATGTACGTACTTAAAAGGACTATTTTATATTAGAAAAATACCACACAGTGCTTTTGACGCGCGCTGATTGGCTAGCTAGAAGTTGATTATTCACCTTCGAGCATCCATCGTGTGTCGCGCGAGACTCTTTCGATTCTTTTTCAGTTTATTGGCGAAAATAAAGCAGTTCTTGGCTCTATTTATTCAAACAATTATTCTCCTCCACCTTAGTGAATAATTGTTAAAGTGCTACTATGATAATGCTTAACATCTGACCTGACAAACGTTTGAGCGGCTTTGATTTTTATCCAAAGGCTTTTCACTTTGAGTGTAAGTTTTGGATTTTACGGTTCGCCATAACTCACGTTCAAAACTGACCGAATGGACCTCAAAGGGAAAGCGTAAAATGCAGCTTATTATATATGCAGAGCTCGAGTGTGGAAGTTTGAAAGTCTGAAACTCCCGTGCTGCATATTAATTCAGCCACGTACATTGCTTGAATTCTTAAACTAGTCCCCGTCCACACGTATCCTGATATTTTTGAATCCGCAATCCGTGTCCACACGTTATGTGATCACAGCGTATTCAAATTCACAAGGAAGGACTTCGTGCTTAAAAAAATACCATTTGAAAATAAAAAAAAGATCATTTATCCTTTGTAACACAATACCAGCAATCAAATCAGTGTCAAACTTGAAAGAAGCTTTACACAGAAAATGGCATTTAATACAAAATACACCTACAGCCCCATTTTTCAACGGCAAATTTTCAAAGAGTCACCACTCATATCCTTTAAAAGAAGAAAATCCCTTAGACATGCTTGTGAGAGAAAAGAACTGATTCAACAAAACTCTAAAAGGTTCTGTGCTTGTTTTCACACAGGACCCTAGGGAATCAGTATGGCCTATCACCTCTTGCGTTTCTTATCGTGACGTCATCGTATCAGAAAATATCCGGATTCGACCGTCCACACGTATTCGAAATGTTATCGGATTCAAAAGTTTCCACTCTGGAGAGCGGATTCAAAAGTTTCAGGATTTGCTTGTGAATTCGCCGGATGCGTGTGGACGATAGCCGTATCCGGAAAGAAAACGTTGCGGATTCAAAAATATCC
Source organism: Montipora foliosa (assembly GCF_036669935.1). Taxonomy (NCBI): domain Eukaryota; kingdom Metazoa; phylum Cnidaria; class Anthozoa; order Scleractinia; family Acroporidae; genus Montipora; species Montipora foliosa. The sequence goes on from NC_090879.1 coordinate 18,526,869, forward strand.
GGATACGTGTGGAGTGGGCCTTACTGATTGTTTGGAAAAATTCACCCTTCTTTCTCGAGCAATCAGAATTAAAGCCAAAACGAATCAAGACTGGCTCACACGTTTCGCGACGGCTACACGTATTTAGTTGCAGTTTACATTGGCTGATGAATTGTCCCCATGTCTTGTTATTGATCAGAATTGGTTTTGGCTTAACGACACTAACGACACTCAATGGGTGCTTTCCATTCAACAAATTTTAAATCTCGGAAATTCTGTATTCAATGGAACGGTACATGCCGGCTGCACAGACGCGATCCAAGTCACCGCGCGTTTGATTCGCGCCAAATACAAACATAACAAACGTCAAAACCAAGAACGGTACAGAAGAGCGGTTCTGAGAACACCAAATTTGTCAAATGGAAAGGTAAAATTTCGGTCCGATCGATCCGATTGGTCAAAGTAGACCCCCTTCAAAGGTGGTCCAGAATATTCCGGTCGGACAAAACCGAAATGGTCCGTTCCATTTGATGTGTCAACCAAAGTTACCGGAATTTGGGGTTCAAAGGAAAGCAATATATTATCGAAAATGGCTCTCTGTGTCTTGAATTTTCTTTGGCGCTAATAATTTATCGCATTTATTACAGCAAAGCTGAAACTTTGGATCACCACAAAACACCGTGTCCGAACCCAGAAGACTTCGTTCCCGGCACACAAGGCAAAACATTTGTATTTTATATCAGAATGGAGAAAAGTCACGACTATGAGACTTGGCTGAATATAGCATCATGTCTGCACATGTGGGATTTGGATGCAAGAGGATTTCACAAAGGCATGTGGAGATTTTGGCTCAAGAAAAATCACATTCTCGACATTGGATGTCCATTTTCGGAATATTGTTCCTACAAACCGATAGACGTTTTACCAATTTATATTCCAAAAGGTCGAAAGCAATAGGATAATTCTAGAATAGCGTTAAATAATTGAGCTAATGCGTTGAAGCCGAGCCAATCAGACCAAGGAAGAACAGGTTAAAAGCATTTCGGAAACGCACCATAAGTGAGCGCGTGGCGGTCAAAATGTTCACTAATTTAGACCCAGTCTACAGGTCGCATTTTTGTCGTGTCGATTTAAATTTAAAAAAAGAATAAAAAATGCAAAATCAAAAGTGCAAGTAGTGGTATTCAAATCAAATTTCAAGTTTTGCGAGAAACGTGAAGAAACAAGGGCGAATTTGAATTTTCTCTGCTCGCTTCTACACCGCTCCTACTGATTCATTTAATACTTCTGCTAGTTTTAAGAACTTGAAGAAACTGAAATAGTGACGTTGAAGTTTCGAAATTCGAAGCGACGTTTTAGTTGACGTCGTAGTCGTGGATCTAAAGCTCCCTAATCTATGAGTAAGAAAGCTTTAAAAATTCGAAATATTACTAAGAATGTATGGGCTCATTAGCGCTTTTGCCACCCAAGAATTTCTCAGATTTTGATGGCTAATTATTTCGCTAGATATCAAAGCCAAAAAGGTCATAATTAGAGACGTCACGCAATCAATAATTTTATGCGTCAAGCTAAACTACTGCGGACGTTGTCAGCAAAAAAATGTAAACAGAAAAGTTTTTCGCCTGTTTTATTTATGGTAACGATACGTCCAGCCACTAGATCTGGAAATGCTTTTGTTTGCGTCAACCCATCATTTTATATTTGAAGAAGAGTTTTTGCTATTATACGACGCCCGTTTTACCAAAACCCCATTATTTTTTGAATATCCTTTTTCCCGACGAGGGTAGCAAAGCTATTTGTGCGTGACGCGTGACAAGGGCTGAAATCAATAAAGAACAGCGCGGTTCGTGAATGCACGTAAAGCGTCAGGAGCCCATCACCCGGAGCCTCTATACAGACTATATCCTTGAGTCAACCTTTATATCAATTTACATTAATTTGCACAATTTGCTTACATTGTTTTAGACATTTGTCTTGGTTTGACAATAACGTTATTCTGATTGGCCATTCTAAACAGTGCGTGCAAAACCGAAGAACTTGTGGCGTTCTAAAAATAGAAAGATACGGGCAAAGGTTGACTCATAGGACTTGTATGGGAAAGGCAAACTCCTACTCATGGGCTCCTGAAAGCGTGATTTGCCGACTGAGATATACGTGACGGTGACTCAATCCTTTCATTTCATGAAAAGCACAAAATTTCCCTGAGCCCCCAAAAGCTTTCTTCATCTTCGGCTGTAGAAATTAAATAACCATTCTTGAAACGCTTTTGACAGTTACGTCAAAGATCAAGTCACGTTTAATTTTGACGTTCTTGGCGCCAGACCCCCAAAACATTTCGACCCAGCGACGTTTGACTCTTGACTGAAGATTTTTCGTGGCTCGCTTCTTGTTTTTTAAAAAATGAAGAACAAAGTCGAAAGCTATTAGTGAACAATTCTCGTAAAAGCCAGGGGAAGTCTGTCGAGGTCGAGCGAAAAAGCGACGAGAGTTTATAAGGGCACGTGAAGATGGAGACGCTATCAAAGTTGTTTCTTTTTCCTTTTACCGAGCCTGGAGGATGACCAAATACCTCCAAAGCTATTAGCTAGTGATCAAATTGACCAACTTAATGTACATCCTCCGCCATTCGAAGCTTTTGAAGCCTCAAACTGACCTTGGCTACGGGACGTTTAAGTTATATCCGCACGTCTACAATCCTGGTCAAAACTGTTGGGGCAATTCCCGCTTTTCCCCTTCCCCCCCCCCCCCCCCCCCCCTCTCCCATTTCGATGTGGATTTATCACGGTCTCCGAAATCAACATTAGTTCATCGATCTATCGAATGTTTTAACATTGCCTTGGGGGAAGGAGAAGGGAGAGGGGACGCAAAAAAGGCAGCAAAAGAAGAACACGCGTTGCTGATACAACGATGGAAGCATGTGCAGTAAATTCTGTACTTTTCTCCCAAATTTGACAAGTTTTCCAAAGTCTTTTGACTAGGATTGTAGATGCTTCGTTCTTTACGTTTTTTACGAGATCGAGTGTTGAACGATGGAAGCGTGTCCAGTTTTTCATACAGTTTACTGCTTTACCGTAGTATCTCTCCGAGCAGTTGGAACGTCTGCAAAGCAAGCACTACGCATAATAAGCACCAGCAGACCTCTGGCACTTTTTCGGTGACCTATCTTGCAGAAAAGCCTCAAAACTTTTTAACATACCAACTATGTGTGACAAGAGAGAGGCGATCGTCAAGAGATCAGTAATCACATCAGCTGAACCCTTCCGCCACATAACCCTACTACTGCATATACACGGAGAAGCCGTAAGTTTCAAGTTCAACGTTTAAGAACTTACAGTTCATTTTTGACAATTTTATTGTTAGCCATTGTCGTTAGCACACCTTTTTTAATTATTCCTTTTTTTAAGTACCTTTGCATATAAATACATACATATTTAACTTCAATATAGTACGCCTGTAAAGGTTATCGTACTTCATCCTAGTAGGGCTGTAACGATTATTTTTTATAAACTACCTACCTAAATGTTCGCTTCAGTTATCTCGCCAAAGTACTATTTTAAATTACGTGTCCTCTATTCGAACGCAAGAGGTTTGGATACACCAATTTTCTGAGTGACCACAGGTGCAGTCGAAACGTCGAAATCCAAGTCCTAAGAGACCGCATCAAACGCTTCTTTTTAAGAGTTAAACCCAACATAGTCTTCTTGACTTACTTGAAGTGTTTGGAAGAAAGCACAAAATTCATATGGGACTTGAGTATTCTGATCATGCAGGTCCTATTTCATTCCCCTCTATTAACTATGGTAAAATGAGGATCATCAATTTAACCTAGGTAAAAACGGATTTAACCAGAGAACGGATTTGACCGACAGCATGTACACCGTCCACATATACGGTATGCGTGACAATTTATTCTTGATTCTCCTAATTTTCACTAATATAGCTGACTATGAAAAAAGCACATGACGGGATAAAACTATATATGAATGATATAACTAGGCCAACCAATAAACATTCCAAAAGGCCAAGCTTCTTTCCTATGCAATAGCTTGAGATCCATTCACAAAAGTTCCAAATACCTTTTTATCCAGCCAATTCAGGCCGGCGAACAGAGAGACAAGAGAAACGACACGCTTCTACTTGTCATAAAATGTGAAACCTCTAACTCTTGCTTAACACTTTTTCTAATCGAGAGCTGTGGTTAACCGGCAAGAAATGTGCTAAAATACTATCTCATCGACCTAGAGCAAACAAGAAATTTCAATTTGACGGTTGCAATTTGCCACAAACGCGAGGCTTCAGATCACATCACTGGTCTCGTCAGCACTGGGGTGAGATGATTAGCTGCAGTGATCAAGGAATTGGGAACAATTTCAGCCAAAAAGCTTGGGAATCTTCCTTCCAGTTATGATAGAAAAAGTTCGCCAAGGGCTTCATCATTTTCGTTAAGTCCACTATTCCCGGTTTCGCTGCGATTCACTCTGTTTACACTACGTCAGTCCACGAAAAAACTTTGGTAGGAAAGTAGTAAGTTGAGAGTTGGTGATAAGGTACACCCACTGTGACTTCAATGCCCGTCCGTTCAACGAAAATACAAAGTACAGTCGCCTTGTATTTCACTCCAGGCTTCGTCAAATACTTCGACAACATCTGCGGAAAATATGGAATGAAGTTGGTTAAGTATTGGTGCAGGCGCAGTGGTGAGAGCACTCGCATCCCACCAATGTGGCCCGGGTTCGATTCCCAGACTCTGCATCATACGTGGCCGGCTGAGTTGTTGGTTCTCTACTCTGCACCGAGGGGTTTTTCTCCGGGTACTCCGGTTTTCCCCTCTCCTCAAAAACCAACATTTGACTGATTTGCGTTATTTGTTAATTTCAGTTTACAGTGTCCCCAATTAGTGCTCCAGTGCTAATTATTAGTGCTCCAGGTACTAGTGCAGTAACTGAAAGTTAAATTTCCAAAAATGCACTTAAGTTAAATTTCCAAAAATGTACTAGTATCTCTTAGTGGCCAACTCAATCTACTGAAAATAGCATCATTTTCACTTTGGAAACTCCAACAGAAACCAAACACACGGTTTACCTTTTATTTCATCACTTTCACCACAACAGAGAAACAGTCTGTGGTGGGGTCGCACAACAGAGCGGGGCTCCAAATTAAGTGCGCCCTTTTACCCTCCCATCCATGATATAGCACAGAAGACAGACCACAACACCGGGAACTACATGGCCTACTCTTTGCCACAAGTGTGTGGGTTCTTTTACGTCCCACAGGATTATGAACATTGAAGGGTTGCGAGACGGGGCCAATGCTTCATCCTGTAAAGAGATTTAGAGAAGGAAACTGTTAAAACTACATCTTGAGTTTATTTCCTTACTCACTTTTGCCCTCGACTTTTCAACCTTGTTTTAAGACAAAACGCACATGTATTTCCCACTCCAAAAACGGTGGAAAGACTGGTACTAGAAGAGAATTGTGGGATTGTTTCGATTAGAGGGTTAGTACATGTTGTAATTCATGTTCGATCACAGAAGCGTGTAAATCATGGCTGATGTACGGATT
>NC_090879.1:18537409-18552409 GCF_036669935.1 Montipora foliosa
TTTCTGGGCGGAAACATTGGCAGCAAAGGGGCTTTTTCATGTCATGTGGTAATCATGAGCAAGCTTTTACTGTATCTTAAATGAAATCGCTGCTTACAAATCACCTTTACATTTTACACCCAAGAGAGCGGCTATCTGAGGACTATAGTTGGCGCTGGTAACCATTTCCCTCGCTTCACGAACGAGGGCCGTTATACGTGCGCCAGCTCCAGAGTACCTTCAGTGTCCAAGTACCTCGCAAGCACATTTAACACCAAATCTAATCAGAAAACTGTATAATCAAATGTATCACTGTCATGGTTGCCACTCTCTAAAAATCTTACAACATCAATAACATGAACACGAAGGCATTCACGCACCTCAAACTCTTCTGGGGCGGCCATGTTTTTAGCTATGGGACCGCTCCTTTTGCCTTTTAAACAAGACCGCTGACATGTGTTTTGCAGCGCTGCAAGTTGAATTGAATTTCGCAAAATTTGGGCGACCGTATTCTGTCAAATTTGAGTCAACAAATTGTACAAAATCTGACGAGTTGAATTTCGCAAAATTTGGGCGACCGTATTCTGTCAAATTTGAATCTCACAAATTCTTCAAAATCTGACCATTCTATTTTCGTAAAATTTGGCCTCATCGTATTTGATAGAAATCAAGCAAGTAATTTCGCAAAATACTTGTGTTCAAACTGTAGAATGCACATTTCGCAGAACTGAGGCGACTAAATAAAAATGGCAGCCACTACAACAGAATGAAAAACACCTCCAGAAAAAGAAAATGACATTATGGCAGTAATAACCCCTCATACACGTACAGTACGATTTTACCCTTTCACTCTCAAGATCTGATAAATAATTCTCCTTTCTAGCTGCTATAGATTCCCTTACATATAAGTTAGGAGAATTTGGGTTTTATCAAAATAACACCCTCTGACTGATAAGTTTATCTACTCTCATCACCTGTCTGTTTGAACAGTGAATTGGTATTATAAGGAGAAGTTACATACTAAACAAAGAGCTTATTTATCCATCCAATCAATGCACTTAGTTATTTGCAGATGACAAACAATCACACTCAAAGTGCCGCACGTGGGCATTTTTTGTCATTAACAACAACATAATTAGCCCGATAATACACGCATTTTGATTGGCTCTCAGTAATGATCTATTAAAGGACAGACACGTAGATGACCTCATCATCAAAACTGTGTTTAATCTTGTGTGGTTAGAACAAAAAAGTGGCCCACGAGACCATAGCCGAGTGTGGCAGTGATGTTCTCTCCACATTTTGCCGTCTATTGAACGGACGCACGGCAACATGGAATCTATTGGTTTTATATAACAACTGGATTTAAAATGTTCACATGATGACGTCAGCTATGCGGCTGTCCTATCATAGATCAGAGGGGAGAACCAATCAAAATGCGTGAATTATTGAACTTATTATATAAAAATATTTTTGCGATTTCAAGAAACCGTAACATTTAAAAAAAACGAAATTCTGGAATCTGATTGGGTATAATCAGCCCTGATTTCAGCAATAGGACAGTTTGTAATTGGACACTTTGTAATTGGAAAGTTAATTGTACTTGAATCGTTTCTCTTTTCCCATACCTGGGTATGAGGGGCCGCGCCGCACCTCCCCAACCAGGGATACATTGAGTACCCCTCCCGGGTATTTTCCCTTCTGATGAAGATTTGTCGTCCATAGACTTTTTCAGAATCCCCGTTCCCCATTATGGATGGAGTGTTGTGGACATCCTTCTCTTCTCGAACAGTGTGTGGATTCTTTTACGTCCCACAAGGTTAGTAGTAGTAAGGATTGTGAGACGGGGCCTACGGTTTATAGTCCTTATCCGAGAAGACTTGAAAGTCTAACCATTTGCGGGTGTAATTACAAAGGCAGCACTTTCTCCTCAGTTATTATTAAGACCTTGAGTGTTGGTCCGGCTTTTGGGTTCGAACCCCGGCCTCCCGCACGAAAGCCCGATGCTCAACCACTTGAGCCACCGGTCTGCGCAACATCACGCACTGTGCCCGCATTTTACCTGATTGATTAAGTAAGTAGTCAATACTTTTTCTAATACATGAACTGTTCAGATAGCCAAATTCCCCGAAATAAGTCACTTTTTTCACGGTGACAGCTCTTTTGGCCGTCACGCAAAAGCTAAGAAATTCAAGCGTGGTCTATCACAAAACCAAGAACCCATTCGGAGCAAAAATTTGTATGAATATTACTTTTCAGCTGCTCTTATGCATCATGAAAGTAAAATCTCAGGAGGATCAATTGTTTTGTAGCTTGAATTTTAGTGACGTCATGTGAAAACCCCCGATTGTTTCCGTGAAACTCTAATATACCGTCCTTATTTTTCATTTTTTTCTCTCTCCCTCAATAGACTACAATATGATGGTATTCAGAAAGAAAATATACAAAATTTTCAAAATATACAAGATTTAAAGCCCTTGAACAATCGGAAAAATGAGTGCCATCACATTAACACCCAATTATTCTTTCTCTTTTTTATGTAAACAAATGTTTTAGTCCTTTTTGCCAGCTTATCTAAATGGAGAATTTTGATTTGCGTAACACTGCACAAACCATGGTTTACCATAAAAAGTAACCTTGGTAGGTAGATAGTAAGGTATCGGCGGAAGAGCATGTTTGAATAGAAAAGGGTAAGTCCATTTACATGGGCAATTTGGCGAGTAACGAGGGGTGGGGAGGGAGTGGGGTAAATGTTCTTTTCTTCCCCAAAGTTGATATTTCCAACTCAAAACCATTTCTCTTTCTTTTCTGTTTCAGCTCTGCTCGGAGACTCTGGGTGAGTCAGAGCATGGGGCGCGGGAAAAGTTGATACAACAGGAAAAAATATCGGCATCCAGAATGTCTTCAGTCAGTTCCTTCGCCAGATCTGTCAGTTTAATATTTGTTCGCTTGCGTTTTTGTAGGACGACAAAAGTTTTGACAACAATTTACTTTTCGTTGTTTTCGCATCTGTTCGTCACCTTCTCTTTTGCGATCTTGTCTGGATGAACTGAGGAAGCTGTTGTTAATGAATGGTTATCCTGCTAGTGTTATCAATTACAACAGCAATGATGTTTTGAACAGACAGCAAAGCAGACCGAGAAATCCAACCACCACAGTTCCCAAAAAGGAAACAATCTTAGTTCTACCTTATTTAGGGGTACAAAGTAAAATTGTAACCAAACAGCTCAAGACCTGCATTAATAGATTTTATGGCTGCATTGATCTGAGGGTGATTTTCCAAAACCTGAAAATAATACTTTAGAAAGATAGGAAAACAGTAGAGAGATAATAATAAACCATAAAGGAACAAGGATGGTTAAGGATGGAGAAGTTTGACACAGATTACAAACATCAAAACTGAAAAATTTAGGCTAAATTTTTCAAACTGTTTAACTGTGACGCAGCCCCCTTAATTCAGCTCATTTTTGGGGTCTTATGCATTATGCATAAGGACCCCTAAGTCAGAGGCAGATCTTGTCAGTATGTCACTTTGAGGACGAGAACACACGTGACAGTCCGGCTCGTAGACTGGGTACTAGTAATTGCGAGTCATTGTTTTCAAGTGTCAGCCATTGCTTCTAGCGTTCGTCGTTGGTATATAAATCTGCGGTCGTTTTCCCTGTTTTGGGAAAATTTTGAAGAGCTTGCCTTCGCAAATTAGTTGTAATTGTTCAAGGTAAGTTATTTCTGTTTCAAAATTGATCTGTCGTGCTGTTTCAGATTGGTTTCCTTTCTTTCATTTCGAAAATTAACTACACTTATACTTTTCCTTGGCTTGTTTGTTTTTTACTGGGTTGCCTATGGGCAAACCCAGTCGAGGTCTGCGTTTAGTTTGTTTGTTTTCTTTTTTTTCTTTTTTTTTTTCTTTTTTTTTTTTTTTTTTTTTCCGTGTCGGTAAAAGTCTTGCCTGTCACTCCCCTGGTAAGTGGTGTCTTTGTGTATAGAGCCTTCTGCGCGTATTTTCGTAGGATCGAGAGGGTAGTGGAACTGCGTAGATTTCTCCGGTGGACACAGTAGAGTCATTAACTTAGCCTGCAATGGCGTCGAAAGTCATGCAACGCGAATGGCGTTTTAGTGGATCCTTAAACAAAATATACCCTTATGGAGCTCAATAATGGAAAGTCAGTTGGATAAACTAGGCAGGAATCTCAAAAGCGACGAGTACTGGATTTGGACAACAATCTATCGCCCGTCGAGACGAAATCAAAGTGAGCAGTATTTACCTGAAGTACATGGTAATTTGACACAATTGAGTTTCTTGTCTTCACGCACGCAATCAAATAGGAAGAGTTTTTCGCCTCTAAGAGCAAATATGTTGTTTGTTTCAATAAAATTTTCGCTGGAAAAGGATTCTGTGGTATTTTCTGCCTTTGTGAATTATAATATCATGTTGTGTATTGAATTTTCGAGCTTAAGGTTCAAATGTGATATGGGAGAAGTTTTTTAGTATTGCTCTGTAAGCAGGAAGGGTTCACTGGCCTGTTGGAAGCGTGCTTGAGTTTCAACAAAATGAGGCCCAAAATCAGTGAAAACTTGTGACGCAGATGAATAATAAAGTAGCTGCTATTTCCAAAATGATGGAATTACCTGGTGATAAATAACGTCGTACGCGTCTTGGAGAGTAAATTTTGACTTTGCATAAACAAGAGTTGGGCGATTGTGATCTTTGTTTTGACTTCGCCCATTTCATTGTCAAACTTTATAACACTTGACAGAAAAAGAAACTTACAAAAACCCGGTATCTTGCCATCATTTGACACAGATGCTTCACTGTTTGGCGAGTAAACATGCCGCGGTAACTTAATCACGGCGCCCGCTGAATTCCGGCCATGTCACTTTTGATTTTGCAATTTACTTGAACGTAGCAAAAATCTCCCAAAATGTTTGTCGCTGATGTAACTTTTTATATTCTATAGATCGTTTTCACGTGACGTCATCACCTTCCAAAATCTAAAACTAAAGATCCACCAAAGTTTTTATCCTCATCAGGCATAAGAGGCGGCATATCTATATCTGTTGACAATTTCACAGCTCAATAGCGTGCTTCGTTTGGAAACCAGAGCATTTTGAATTTCCGGATTATGTAGGTGCGTGACACAAAGCTACGATCAAGTTTGTTGAAAAAGATATACTTATCTCATGATTTTGAGCCCTTTTAGAAGTTAGAGCATTAGGAAAAGTGCTTATGTGAATGCTTGTTTTTTCAGTAGTGATAATCAGTCGCCTAGATAGCCAAAGTCAGTTCCAGATGTTTACACTATTTTCCGGCCGCCATATTGGTGTACCACTGAGGTACACCAATATGGCGTTTTCATACTGGGCTCTGTAAATTTCTGCGAAACATTTCGACGAATATCTGAAGTTTGGGGAAACGCAGAGGCCTAAAACTTGGACAAGTGTCTTATTTCTTTATCTTCTATAAGATAACAATTTCTTAGCGTTTTGCACTGGATAGTTTTTGATTTATTTTTTTTATTGCGTGACAGTGAAAACGATCTATATTCAAGGTTCAAAATTAATGTTGTCTTCATGTCGTAAATATTTTATTCTCGATCGACCGTCCGGGAAACTTCCTTCTGCTCTTTCTGAAAACTGTGTATCAATATTTATTTGCTTTTTCATCAATGTTTGTTTTGCATAAAGCACGCTAACAGAATCTGTACCTTGCTGAGTTCGCATTTGTTAGTGTTAATAGTATTTTCGGTCAGATGTTTCTGTTTTTTATGAGGGGTTTATTGTTTTGGTCTCCCATCCCAACACTAACCCCGCGAAACAGGGCTTGACTTCAGTGAAGTTTAGTATTACAAAGTTTTCGGATGCTCATAGGGCACACTTGTGGTGAAAAGAAGTTGTGAGGGAACTTGAAAATTATCAACATGTCAGCCCAGAAGCCAATGTTTCTCGCTTCTCTTTTATTTGTTATTCTTCAGAGACTGGAATGCTGTATTTCAATACCACACAATTCAGTGCCTTCTGATTTTCTGTAGCACGTACCACAGGCAAGCCAGTGTATGCTTCACAGAAGCATCTAGTTGTTATTTCATCCAGGTGACGTCGCTTAGTGGAATTTCCTCGGCGATATCGATACGGGAGTTGTTTACTCACGCAAGCCAACATATCTAGACTCGGCTTGTGTTTAGTGTGGATTGAACTGAAGCTAAGACGCTTTCGCAACCCCACATTTGGCTTGAAATCCGGTGTGCGTTGCACCACATACCTCATAAGTATCTCACAAGCTATCACAAACCAGTATTTATCGGCTTGAAATGTCGGTGTGGGTTACACCCCAAACTGAAAGAGTTATTGTACTCTAAAAAATACTTCCACTGAATAAGAGTTTTGCACTCTCAAAGAATAGTATTTGTTGTCTGCTACTAGTCGCCAGCATGGGAACAACAATCGAACAATACCGGTCAAGGATCGGCTCTCACAACAATTTTGTGAAAGCCAAGGATGCATTTTCACGTGTGCGAGGGCGATTTTGTAATACGATGCTTATGATGTTTTGCTTAAATGTGTTTTACTTGCCAAAATTAAAACAAGTTGTTGTACATTACAAGTCGTGTGTAATGAGGTAATGTTTTGGTTTACCCAAATGATGTGCTACAATGTTTACATGCCATTGCTTATAAGGCAAGCAAATGATGTGGAGGAAAATCCAGGTCCTACAATATTTGGTATCATTGATCCAACAACCACTGTGTCCGCTGACTCTAGTCAAGGAAGTGAAACAATCTTTGGTGTGAATGCTGGTAAAGTAATGTGTAGCAATGTCACTTACTGCTATTACATACCATCAAATACAAGATATTAGTTTGTGGACTAATTCTACTTTGAACAATATTTTGGTTATTAGAAATAATCTATACAGTTCTATAAGATGTTCTGTGCAAAGAAATGACTATTTGCTGTTAACTGATCCAGACATGGTTTCAATATTTGATAAAGTGTATTCATTACAATATAGTGTATTAATGCCATTAGTTAACAAACAACAATCGTAATTCCGTTGAGAGTTTGAAAATACTTCTAGAAGTGAATTTCTAAGAGACATATATGGACCAATGTTTGATGTCATGAACAAACTTCCAGTAAATGACTCACTATATTGTAATGAATACACTTTATCAAATATTGAAACCCTGTCTGGAACATCAGTTAACAGCAAATAGTCATTTGTTCGCACAGAACATGTTATAGAACTGTATAGATTATTACCAATAACCAAAATATTGTTCAAAGTAGAATTAGTCCACACACTAGTATCTTGTATTTGGTGGTATATCATAGCAGTATGTGACATTGCTACACATTGCTTACCAGCATTCACACCAAAGATTGCTTCATTTCCTTGACTAGAGTCAGTGGACACAGTGGTTGTTGGATCAATGATATCAAATATTGTAGGACCTGGATTTTCCTCCACATCATCACCTGTATTTTCAGGTATTGCTAATGCTGTGTGTACCATCAATGTTTATTACTGCTACTCCAGTACATGCTGCTAGTAACACTGTTGGATTCTCAGGATTCATTGGAGCATGTCTATAGGTTTTTACTACAGTGTGGTAAATTGTTTTAATCAAATGGCTTTTCCCAGCACCACCACCTCTAGTTATAAACAAATAAACTGGTTCAACATTTTGTGACTTCAGGCTGTTGAGGTTTTCATTTTATTTCAGCCAGTTTAAAAAGTCAGAGGACAGACAACTTTTGGAGGCTTAAAAAAGTAAAATTTATTAAAAATTTTCCAGGAATTTCCATATCATTTGAATGTGAATGCTACATTATAATGCAAATACAATACACAAAGAATCTTACCCCCAGGAGATTTGAATTGGGTACAACACTGAGTTAGCCAATTTGGTCTATGTGTTCAAGTTAATAACTAACTGTGACAAAGAACTATAACAATTATACACTTAAGCTCTCTCCATTTACAAAATTTACATATGGTAGGTTGCCCATAAATAATTATTATAACATTAAAGGTAGTTTATACAAATTTTGTCATCTTATTTACAAGAACTTTGAAGAAAGTACAAGTTAATTTTTTGGAAGTCATTATACCTAAAAATTACGTGAAATGCTTAATTAAAATAGTAATTGTGACGTAACCAGGTGAAACATTTGTGACTGCCATCTGTAGTGTGAATACATTCAAGTTAACAACTATCTCAGGCAAAGGATGATTATTATATTCTTAACTTAAATGTACCGGTTGTAGTCAATGTATTGAACAGGATATCCATTCAGTTGCAATATTTAGACAGTCTGATAAATAAGCAAATACAGGTGTACATACCAGTAACTAAGGAAATCAGTATTAGGCAAAATAGTGTTAAAAAATTGCTTTTTAAAATAGGATTTTAGATATGCTGTTTTGAAGAGAAAGGGGAAGGTCATTTTCCAATAACAGATGAGCAGAATTGTTGTATATCTGTCATAGCATAAGGAAGGAAGGAAGGAAGGAATAAATGCTGCAAAGACACATCCTGAGTTGGTTATTATTTTTATATTGCCTAGAAACCCAAGATAATCACACATAATTACTTGTGTACATTTTAACAATAATTATTGTGACATTTCAATAGACCTAACGAAAGATAATGTAAGGTAATATAATCTTGTAGGGGAACAGCAGGTCTAAAACACAAGTCACATTCCACAGGTCACTCATTGCAGGTCATTGTTTTACCTTTTGGAAAGTAACCCTAACCCTCAATTTGGCTAACCCTAGGCCCAAGGTTGGTTTTTAGGCTGGCATTAGCCAAATTGAGGGTTTTGGGTTACTTTCAAAAAGGTGAAACAATGATTTGCAACGAGTGACCGGTCAAATGTGACCTGTGTTTTAGACCTGCAGTAGGGGAATGTTATTGATGATTCTAATAACTTTTTAATTACCCCACAATGTGTGATGAATATAAATACAGCTTTTTGTTATGCACAATCTGTAATTGGAATAAACTTGCTCCTGATGTACTCAGCCTTGATGATGACAATGCTTTTAAAGTGAAACTACTCCACTAACCAGTCCCTACCAACCACCTGCGTTATGTCTTTTCAAGATTTTGCAAAATCTAGTATGAAGATACATGTAGATATGTAGCCATTTAGTGAATATGGGTAAATAAGCGAATAATAGATATTGAATAGACAATGTTCACTGAGATAATGCTTTATCTTAATTATGATGCAATACAATAATTATTGTCACAAATACATGTATAATGAAGATCATGATGCCAGGAAAGGTGATGTTCAATTCACTTAGTGACATACCCAAATATCTTAAGATTGAAACTTGTTCAAGGCATTGACCAGCAAGTACGTAAGTTGAATTTACTTTCTGATGAGGTTGGAAGATAAAATATTGAGTATTATTTAAATTTCAAGTTGACTTGTGGGCACAAAGCAAGTCCTAAATATTTGGCAGTTCAGAGTTAATGTGAATTAGAAGTTCATTTGTATAAATTATAGTGTTTTGGCATGCTGCATTGCAGAGGTTTCCCCTCCACATAATGTAACAGTAATTTCAACAAATTGCTATTTACAGGGTGTCAAGTGGATAAAAGGGTCACAAAATAAGAAAATATAAAAGTGGGAACAAAATAGCAGTATTTAAATGGACATGCATCATTATAGTCACCATTGCGAGGTTCAAAATAATTGTTTTGTCAACATGAAGCACAAGCTTGCAACATTTTTCTCCAGCCATGAGCACAAAAAATAGGAAAAATTCCCTGAAGAACAATCGAATTTTAAAGACACAAAAAAATAGGAAATAGCAATACCTCGCATGCACCTTCATCAACTATCTACTGTGCAGCTTCCGACAGTTCCCCTATTATCTAACCCCTGATTTCAATCCATGGCGTTATAGTAAAACCTCCACACAAGTTGCTAGTTGAAACCAGTAATTAAAATTTAGGAACTGGTGAAGAAGAGGACGTTAATAACGCTGGCATTTCTTATAAGGTTTTTTTCTGTTGACAAGATGGAAAGTAAAATACATTAATTTTTAACAGATCATTTAATAGGCTGTGCTTGCTTATGTTAGCTTGAAATTATATACAAAACGAGAGGAATAGCGAACTCATCTTACCTTAGCAGGCTTCAACTGACAGGGCCGTCTCGGCTGAACTCCCACCTCAATCGATCTATGACAACATTTACTCGGAAATCTGCCTAACTCAATATTGTGTATGAAGCCGCCGACAAAAATTCGATCACACAAGAGCGAAAGACTGTTAAGAAGTTTTACCACTGAAATACCGCTATTCCGAAAGAAAAAAGGTGTACACGATGCTGTGGCTAAAAAAAATTCCTATAGCAAAGTAATGGAACAAAACATCTTCGGCCGCCATTTTGTTTGTTATTTCGCTCGCTCACATGTCAAAAAAGCCTGGGCACAAGCAGATTATCAACCAATCAGAGAAAAGTCCCCCTTGCTTATGCAAATGTATCACTCCTGCGTAACCGGAAGTTCGATCTAATAAGCCAATCAGGATGGATAATCACAACACAGCTTAGAAAGCTGTAACTTCCTGTTCGCGAGGTTGTGCGCCGCCATTGCTGTAATGTCGCTTTTATACTTAAGTGTTTGAGCACCTTCCGCTGCATTTAGAAGCAAGAAACGGAAGAATTAAAGAACTGGCTTTCTTCGAAGGTGAAGCAAAATATTCTGAACAAGTACAGATTGGTGCAATTAATTGTGCACCGCCTTTCACTGATGCATCTGATGCACGATTTAGGGGAAAATCCAGGGCGCTTACTTTTTGTGAGGTATCACAAATCACAAAATCACTCCGCTGACCGAACTCACTCAGTCATCCATCATCACATTCTCAGACCCCAAGGAGTTCATGTGGATGCCTTTGCCAGTTGTTAAGTTATCGAGTGACTGCATTTCGTTAAAGTTGAATTGTTTCTTGTGAATAGTTATTATAAAACGTTAAGTTATGTCATCAAATAGAGGAGGTCGCAAACGCGTTCTTGCTGAAAGTTTCGTTGACGAACTTCGCGCAGAGGCGAAGAAGTCGTTGAATGAAGAGAAAGTTGTGTTGGATGCTTTGAAGGCGTTGGTTGGTGCGCAGATTAGCCAGGAGGCAGTAAAGAATCTCCCGAGAAGGGGCATTGTCCATGTATTTGTCTGCAAATTACGAACCGAGTGTTTTGTCTTTCGTTGCGTTGTGCTTGACTGAGCTTTCTCTTTTTGCCCCTGTCCATTCGCTTTAAAAGCATTAATAGATTGACTGGCCTTTCTGAAGATGAGGTAATGTTTTTAGTATCCTGTTTTTTAGTGCATTTATATGTTATATTCATGTATTGAAAGGCAAATGAATTCATTCATATGTTATGCAGCCGGTGAAATATTACAAAATGTCAGACAACTTGTATTAAAATCCTAATTTGTCGCCCGAAAATATCTTCTGTGTAATATCACTGAAATTGGGTTATTTTAATTCGATGAAAGGGTGAAGAATCCAGTTCGTCCACTTTAATATATAAACGCGCAATTGCCTGTGGCATATGTGTCCTCACGTTGGCTCTTTGTCTGCGATAGATGTCACGTCACGCTCTCGGTAGTCGTTTTGTCACAGTTCAGGCCATTACGTTAGTTCTTCAGTGGAAATACTACTTTCTTCCAGGTAACAGAATATATTATTATCAGTAGATGAAGATGGAAGCAAAAAAGTGGAAAACAAGCGAACAATTGTTTTTTTTTTTTGCTTTGTTCGCACACAAGGGCGCTCGTACCATGCAGAAATATTTTTCTCTCCGTCGTAGCCTACACATCGCCAAAATTAGCACAACTTATCTTTTAAGCTGGTAAAATGAAAATTCGTTTGCGACCGAATACTGTTAGGTGGACTGACAGAAAACCGGAAAAAATTATCCCACGTTTTTTTCTTACATCTTAGTTTATTTGTTGTGTCTGTATGTCCGGTTGCGGGACAGGATTTTGGAAATACATGAAGAGCTAAACAATCGTTGGCCAGACTACAGACTACCACTCCACCTAAATGCCACGTTAAAGTAGTTGTCACCGCGGTCCCGCAGTTCTAGACAGAATTCATGCATTCAACAACTGCCTTATGGTCTGTGGTCACGAAATCGCCTTGTGTCACGCTCTGATCGTGATGAAGTGTTTGGGCCTGCCTAGCACTCCCAAGCTTAGGCCTAAGCACTCTTTTAGAATTTTAGTTTTCATTTTAGGGTTCGGTTAGGGTTAGGGTTAGGGTTAGGGTTAGAAGAACATAGCACTTGTTTACTGTTTAAGCCTAAGAGCTTTTTTCTCACTTTTGTAAGTGCTGTTATTTCTGCGCTGTACTGTAACTACTGAATACCCCCACTACTCTAAAAGGGTTCTTTAAAATTGTGGCTACCCGGCTACGGAGAGAAGCGAGAACCCAGGCGCTTAAAAAATCTTTACTGATTAGGCCTAAGCACTCATTTAGCTTGCACCGTTGGGTTAACTCCACTTTTTACACGATGGTGTGAAGAAAATAGCACTAATTTACTGATGAAATGAAGCCTAAGCGCTCGTTTCAGTGATTAAGCCTAAACACTCATTTGATATTTAGCTTTCATTTTACGTTTCGGTTAACAACACTTTTGTGTACCACGTTGGCAGTCCCTTTAATGTCCTCATTATTATTCAGCCAGTAACATTAAGGGTTGGACGGGTATTCTGTAATTGCTCCCACTCATTATAAATGGTTAGCATTGATTTTACAGTTATCTGCAGCTACTCTTTGCATGACTCCATGTGAAATAATTGTGCTTGTTTAGTGATTAAGCCTTGATACTTACTTTGCAGAATTTTGCATTTTTTGTGAACAATGTCATTAAGAGATAGGCAGCCAATGATTGAATGTGCATTCTGTGTTATTAAAAAATGAATCATTTTCTCAGTTTTTGTTTCGAGTACATGATGTGATGTCCTTGGTTTGGCCTGGTTTTCAGTAGCAACGCAAGCATAAGTATAAACATAATACGCAAACTCAGTAGTACTTTTTGTTAGAACAAAAGAAACAATATTAAAGTACAAGTTTAAGCGACCTTAGATTGCTGCTTGTGTTTATGCTTACATCGCTAATGAAAACCAGGCTAAAGGCACAGACAATTGTGACCCTGTATACCGTGTCTTGGCCATATGACTTACCAATAATTTGAATTAGTGTAGTCTCAATAGGCCAGTTTCGTATTCTAACGGTTGGACTGGATCTAGCATGAAATCGAGGCTAATGCAGGCAAATTAATTTGCATTTGAAAAGATTTGCCCGCATTAACCTCCATATCATGCTAGATCCAGTCCAGCTGTGAGAATTCGAAAATGCTCTATTCATAGTATTCTCAAACTCGTGAATAATAATAATAAACCAAAAACAAACGAAATCACTGCCGTGGAGGAAGTTTCGATTTGTGATCTTAATATAAACAAGCGTAAAAGTTTGCCAACTTTATTCCAAATTTGTCATAAAATATTGATGCCTTTGAGAAGCAATGTCAAAAACTCGAAAGAGTGTTTCATCTTCTATCCACACACCTTGAAATTCGATTAAAAAACTCTGCCTGCAGCCTCGTTTTTCAGCTCGTTGTTCCTGTAGTACATGTAGTACTTTCCACTAGAGACCATTCTTTTTTCTTCTTGTCTAGTATACTGATATCTGCCCTGTTTGCGCGGTCCTTAGGACAATTTTCAAGTTGCCATGATATTTTCAAGTTGCTTGGCTGAGGGTGACATTGCATGTACTATGGAGAAGAATAATCAGATTCATCGAATCCATATGGATTTTTCAAGGAGAGCATGATAGACAGGGCGAAGCATTTTGTCATGCCGAGTTTTGTATAGTGACTGAGCTGTATGTGAGCAGCCACAAAGTACGTCGGATACAGTCTCCTGTTTCTCAGAACAGAGTCGACAGGACATTTCTTCTATACATGTTCGTGTAACTTCTGGGATCTTTAGGTCTTGGTATTCAGGAGTTGTTGTCTGATACTTGTGTCGATTGACATTACAATGTCTGGAATGTACTTCCACTGTTTAAAGATGTCGTATCAGTTATTTGATATTTGAGAATCATTCCAATGTTGGGTCACAAATTTCCCTACCCAGGGCTGGTTTTGTCTATCTTCCATGTGTCTGTTGGTGTTCGCCTTGTTTATAATGCTCTTTACTTTCTGTGGTTCCTTATCGCTTCCACGCATTTCTTTGTCACCGTTTCTCAAGATTGCGGCACTATCATCAAACTCACACCCTACGCTCAGTTCTTCTGCGTACTTCTTGGCTTCTGTAAATATGGATCTTAAATGACCTTGTTCTTTTTTCAGGTGGGATGACTTTATGAGTTTGATATGCTGGTCTTTTGAGTTGTTGATGTAGTTGGCTATCTTTCACGTGGTATTCTTGCACAACGTTTCTAATTCGACTAATCCTCTCCCTCCTTGTTCTGGCTGTAAGTAGAGCATTGGTGGTGATTCATGCTTGTGCTTTCCTCTACAGTCATTGATAACTTTCCTTGTTAGTCTATGGAGTTCTTTGAGGTGATTGAGACACCAGGCGGTGGTGCACATATAGTACTGTAAGACAGGTACGGCATAAACATTAGTGGCCCAGACTTCCCGTGGTATTGACAGTGGTGAAGTCCAAACTGCCCAAAGTCGATTCTCGTACTCGTTGGAAGCTTCTTCAATAACTTTATCTTGTAGATGCTGAGTGTTCTGGTATACTTTCCTAGGAATTTCTAATGATCTTCGCTGGCTATAACTAGGATGGAGCAGTCGTTACTTCAGCGGTGTTTTCGTTGGGTTCTAGTTTCCTCGTTTCATATGTATTGCAGCGCACTTGTTGATTCCCCATTCTAAGCCAATGTCCGCAAACATCTTCTTCAGATTGCTTGTCACAGGTACTGCCCCAGATCGATGGTAAGTTTTTAAGGGCGTGGGTGATTTTTCTGTCTGGGGCGTGTGATA
>NC_090879.1:18559909-18562409 GCF_036669935.1 Montipora foliosa
TATCCTCCTCTTTTGAAGAATTTTAATACATAACTTCTAATTTCAGGCATTCATCCAGGATTACCGCAGGTTAGAATTAAGCTGAGTTTGTTTGAATTGTTTGTTTGTGTGCTTGTTTTTTGTTTGTTTGTTTTTTTTTTGCATTCGTTTTTCGTTCGCGAGGAGGAAGAGATTATACCACTTTTGGTTTCTCAGAAGTGAGCTGCCCCAGATATCATATAGGCTTTGCTATATAGGGGCAGCATTTTGCGTATATGAACATGTGTGTGTGCGGCTAAGTGTTAATTAACTGGCAATCTTACCTGCAGTCAAGTTCACAAGAAGAACTGTTAATATAAATACTAAGGTGGCCATTCTTGTTGAGGATCTGCAAAA
This sequence comes from Montipora foliosa, assembly GCF_036669935.1. Taxonomy (NCBI): domain Eukaryota; kingdom Metazoa; phylum Cnidaria; class Anthozoa; order Scleractinia; family Acroporidae; genus Montipora; species Montipora foliosa. Next base: position 18,560,285 of record NC_090879.1, read on the forward strand.
AGGCACATTTATGAAAGTCACTAATCAACCTTATAATCCATGAAATATATTCGCTCGTGCGCCGTTGGTCTAAACACGTCACGTGACCGAGTGTTCCTCAGCTGAAACTGGGCAATATCCGAAATTATTAAATTCTCAACCTCGGATAATGCATTTCGCGTGCTCTGATTGGTTCACTCAATCTCGGTTATCAGCTCATATACCTTGGTTTGACCTTATATGGTAAATGATTGCGTTAAGCGTTGCTAAAATAAAAATGTTTTCGCCGGAATGTGAAATTACTCTTTGAATAAAGCCAAAAAGTAGAAAAAAACTTTTTTTGTGGAAAGTTTGGATCAATTAATTCCGACGTTTAGAAGTACGCGAAAAGGCAAGAAATGTTTTTGTGATGAGCCTGCGTCTGTCTGATACAAGGTATTACACAACATCGCATCAGTTCTCATCAAGTTTCTTTCGATTTCGCTCGGATTTGCTCGCTTTTTCCGCTCGTATTTCGTACTTCCAAATTTTTGGAGTTGAAGGAATTTAATAAAACAATTATTCCATTCGCGCTTGTTGGATATGAGACTGGTTATAGCCAACTCGGCGCTACGCGCCTCGTTGGTTATTTACCATCTCATATCCAACGCGCGCTTATGGAATAATTGTTAATTATTAAATTCTCAACCTCGGATAATGCATTTCGCGTGCTCTGATTGGTTCACTCAATCTCGGTTATCAGCTCATATACCTTGGTTTGACCTTATATGGTAAATGATTGCGTTAAGCGTTGCTAAACTAAAAATGTTTTCGCCGGAATGCGAAATTACTCTTTGAATAAAGCCAAAAAGGAGAAAAAAAACTTTTTTTGTGGAAAGTTTGGATCAATTCCGACGTTTAGAAGTACGCGAAAAGGCAAGAAATGTTTTTGTGATGAGCCTGAGTCTGTCTGACAACAAGGTATTACACAACATAGCATCAGTTCTCATCAAGTTTTTTTCGATTTCGCTCGGATTTGCTCGCTTTTTCCGCTCGTATTTCGTACTTCCAAATTTTTGGAGTTGAAGGAATTTAATAAAACAATTATTCCATTCGCGCTTGTTGGATATGAGACTGGTTATAGCCAACTCGGCGCTACGCGCCTCGTTGGCTATTTACCATCTCATATCCAACGCGCGCTTATGAAATAATTGTTAAATATACCCCAATTTTCAAAACTGCGCGCGTTGCGTAAAAGATTTGAAGAATAATAAACACGATAGTCTCCATTTGGGGCGAAAATATGGTAGGATATTTGTCCTTGGACATTATCTGTTCCTCGACGCTCACAGTTTTCGGTTCTCGGAGCAGAAATTGTCCGCGGACAAATATCCTGGCATATTTTTGCGCCAAATGGAGACTATTGTTTATATATTACCCAATTTTCAATTAAACTGAGCGCGTTGCGAATAAGATTCGAAGGATATAATAAACACAATAGCTTCCATTTGGGGGGAAAATATGCTCGGATTCTCTGTTCTTCGCAGCTCACGGAAAACTGTTCGTGTGTCGAAACAGATACTGTCCGCGGACAAATATCCTAGCATATCTTCACACCAAATGAGGCTATTGTTTAATTTGTTTTGTATCGAGTTCAGCAGAGAAAAGAATTCTACATTGCTAAAGGAGTTAACTTTACCTTTCCTGTAAGCTTAATACTTTGAAAAGGCTATCTTAATTTCAAAGTAAATCTAGTCAATTTCCTTTCGGGGGTGAAAGGTAAAAGAACGGTATACGTAATTTACCCCTGTACATCCTTATTTTGTTTTACGGAAATTACTCACCGGCGCTCAGTAACACTACACCACTTTATTTGTCTACTTACTAAGTTTCACAGTGATCTTTTCCCCAAAAAAAGTCCATTGTAAACGTTACCGTTCAAATTTGCTCCATGGGCAACTTCTTGTCTAACCCGTAGCAAAGCATTATCAGGCTATAAATGGACCAGGTCGACTGTGCCATTTAGTTTGACGAGAAAACGAGCGTTCAGATGATTGACATGATTGCGTGTTATTTCGTAATTTTCTCTGAACCTGACGCTTATTTCTTGTACGTTTTTTTTTTTCGTCTCCTGTTGATCCTATACATAATTTTTTTATCACGTCAT
>NC_090879.1:18567409-18574909 GCF_036669935.1 Montipora foliosa
GAATCAGGATAGGTTGTTGCTCATTGTCACAAAGTCTCTCGAAAATAAATACAGCGTTAAAATAAAAAGAAAGGCAACTCAGGATTTGGTTATCTCATATTGTTGCTTTGCAGAGGGCAGCGAAGAAATGTACAAAAAATTAAAACCACGTGCACGGCCATTTTTCTACTTATAAAATCTCTTTGTTTAGCAACGATCCCGTTGCCGCTGTCGTCCGTGGTGGTTTTTGCAAACTCCCTAATATCCCAAGGCTAAGTGTTGAGATCTGGCAAAGGAGTGCACACTACAATCATTACTTCTGCACCACGTTGGGATTAAGCCATTTCTCAACATCCCTGATCTTCTTTACTTCGGCTGATGATATCTTGAACAATCTGATAGCTTGCAGACTGAGGCCAGTAAATGGTCGGCGCGGAAAGTGACGTAGTTGGTTCGGGCTCAAACCTGGAGCAAACAAAGACAAACAGCTTAATAGCGAATCGAAGGGCACGCGTGACATCATGAATCAGACTCAGACAAACAAACTGCAATGGTGGATGATTTTGAAGATTTCTCTAAGGGCAAAAGCCGGTGTTCCTGAAAAAAAAAACTCGTGAAACAAAAACTTCGCGTACACTCTCTGTATTTCCTTCAGAACACGCTTATGTTGGGGAATTCAGCGATTTGCATTCTATTTTAGACTTCGTGCGTTTCGCTTTTGCAGAATAGCGGAATAATTAAGACGGATTCCACCCAGAGTTCAAGCAAAAAGTGCAAAATCTATTTACGTAAAATCTGCTCATAGCGTGGTAACGTTTGGAATACTATTTAAAACAACTCACTTTATATCATTTTGGACATCACCCACATACTTCTCATGTTCGTTTACTTGAAGTGTGATTATTTCGTTTGCTTTTGCTTTGTTTTAGCTTTGCTTTTAATTTTCGTTTCTTGTATTCGTGTTTTCCTTTTGTGCGTTTTTCCTTCTTGTGACGTCGTAACTGCCCCTTGACTAATCCTTATCCTTAACAGATCCTTAAGACTCTAAAACATGGCTCCAAAATCAAAATAGTGGGACAGAGGCACAGAGTAAAAGAAGAATAAAAATTAAAAAGACGAATAAGAGAGGACCGGAAGAAAACACTGAAAAGAAAAGAAATAAATATAATAGAAGGAAACAACGGTGTTGAAATTATTTGCTACGGGCTGGGGCCTAGTGTGGGGAGCTGGGTCTTGCCAATTACCCATGGTACTTGGCGGAGCGGTTTGAGTGGGAAAAAAAAGGCAACGGATATTTTGAAAATCAGAGTGACGAGAATTTGTTGTGAGGCAGAGTAGTAGAGGAGCGGAGTAATAAAGAGATCGAGAAATTTTAATCACCCTTGGAGGATCCACAAATGTTTTAAGTGTCTGTCAGACTTTGTGACGCCAGGGCTTTCTGGACACGAATTAAATAAACCTTAGGTTTTAAGCTCTGAATCAGTGTTCGCAAGTTATGTCCGAAAACCGGGACGAAGACGATAACAAACGGAAAGGAGAACTGAAGGTGGTTGTTGGAGTTTTCCAGTTCACTGGAATATGTGTGTAGTATAGTCCTATATGCATAAGCGTTTTCTTACTTTCAACCTTCTTCCTTATGTCCTCCTGTGGCTTGAAAGGCTCATACTCGACACTTACGCCTCCTGGTTGGTTAGAAAGGTCAATCAGTTGGTCAGGTGTCAAATTTGTTCCTGGCATATTTCCTCGAACCCTCTGGAAGTACGCGTATTTGTGGTTCTTACTTTTTTTTTGCCAGTCGTCCCAGATCTTATCGATGAAAGCGTGATGAAGAAAAAACTCTGGAGCGGAAGCGGATTCTTGTGTGCACATGGTGGCACCGATCTGACAGTGTATATTGTTATGCAGTTCCGATCTCAGAGCCCGTTCAAACTCAATAAAGTCATCCATGTTCAAGACCTCTAACACATCTATCTCTTCAGGTGGATTTCCATTGAAATTCCGCATTAAGCAGTCTGGCCCACCACGCGCGTTATCTGGTCTCACTCGGCTCCAGGCGCCCTTTTTAAAAGGGCCGTCTAACACGCAGTTTTGACCAGTATCTTCACCATCTCCACCAAAGCCAGTGTCACTGTTCCAAACGCTATTTGGAGCTGTGCTAAACGGTTCCCTGGTATCTAGACTCCAGTCCCAGTAGGTCGCCGTAAAAGTGCAATCCGCTTTTCGCATGAGGTTCTCATATCGCAGTATGTAATAACGATGCCAAGGAAGAAAATGTTGCAGTCGATGAATACCTGTATTGAACAGCTCATAGTGCTCATTTATGAGCTGTTTGTATTCCGCCCTATAAGGACTACCGATTGCCGATACTTTCAATATGATACCTATGTGATTTTTTTTCTCTGCATCTGTCAATAATGTGAATTCCTTTCTAATTCGAACACAATTGACCAATTTGCCTCCAACACAGGTGCACCTTTGTCTACATTCATCATATGAAGTGCTTCCCTCTTCGCAACTTGTACCTAAAATCAAAATGGTAACAAAGACTTAAAAGAATATAGACATTAAACTTTTCTATTTCCAGCGCTTGAAAAGTACTCGCACATAAGCATCTCTTTTAGGAATTCACGAACCACGGAAACACAGTAAGAATTACATCAAGGGTAACTACCACTGAAGGTGGCCGAACACAGTTTTCAAGTGCCTATGCCTAATTAGCCTGCGAGCAGGCCCTCCGAGGGACTGGGGTTGGGGGTAGAATGAGAGCCTGCCCGCAAGGCTTTGTATTCTGAATGTCGCGTCCAAATTTTGGACGCAAAATACTGATTGGCTGAAATGAAATAACATCGTGACGTCACCAGTGACAAGCTCCGACAATAAGAAAGCCTCTTCGCTTCGCAGAGATGAGGTGGTCAGAAATGCGTCTGAGAAAATTGTAGAATGTTGCAATTTACCATAACTTTACATAATTAAAGGTCGGGCGACGCGATGCAATGGCTTCTCTACTGGAAGGAAGGAAGTTCTATCTCTGTTATCCACAGGATTGGGAAAAAGGCTTATTTCCCAACTGTTTTTCGTAGCGGCCAAAATACAACGAGGGCGACTTCATGTCACCGTGGTAGTTTCCTGTCCTCGACAAAGCATTATCGCTGATCACATTTGGACAAAAATGGGCCTTTCGGCTGCCTCTGTTGCTGATTTAACGATAGAGAACGATAGAGGGACTCTACACGATTTTAGCAAGTATTTGGTTAAGCCGAAAAGGCGACTCCACAAATGATTGCTCGATCTCCTCGTAACTCCGCAAATACTCAATAAACCTTTGAAATAAATTGGTGTAGGTATTAGAATATTGTAATGTATGTAATGTCTTGATTCATTAAAATAAATTAAAAAAGATAACCCCGCTTCGCTTTACCGAAATTTGGCAGCAGTTGTGGTCGACGATTCTCACACAGAGGAGATGCGGTCAGGGAAAACGAATTTCTCTATTACGATTCCCGTCGTTTGAAGTTTGTGTGCTTAATTTTTCCCTAACGAACGAAACATTTTTTCCGCGGAAGGGACTTCGACGAATTACCGTAATGAATATTCAGCTACGCTTTACAGCATCAGCAATAGTTGTTTTAGGCTTTTCTGGCAAAGTCTTCCTTCCTTTACAGTTTTTTTTTGAGTTTCTGCCTCGAGGAAATTGAAATACACAACAGGTGGCTTTCTGTTTTCTGTTCTTTTTTCAATGTTTACTTCGGGTGCGCGCTGATTGGCTAATTTTTGACAGCTCTCTCAGCGTGACATCAGGAGGCGGCATTCAAAATTCAAAGGGATGCGTGCAGGCTCTCCTTCTCTCCCACTGAGGAGAGAGAGCCTGCTCGCAGGCTAATGCCTAATTCACCATTACTTTTAAAGCATTTATGCTTTGGCGCCCGTTTTTTGCAAGAGTCAAGGTTAACCACAGAAGTATTTATTCTCGCATTTTGGCAAGGGTCTGTGCTGTTGCCATGGCAACGGGGCTGGTTAAAAACGTGGCTTAAAAAATGGTTTTTGCTTATTTAAAAAAAATCCAGTCGTTAGATTTTTTTCATCGTTTGCCCACTACGAATTGACATTGAATCCCTTCTGTCAACACTGGGTTTATTCTGACATAGGCGATTTTCGTAATTCGCCTTAAATCGTTTTCTGTATTATTAAAAATTCCCCATGTCAAAATTCAGATTTTTCGCGATAGATCATTCAAGTGGGTCCTGAACTATTATTTTGCCAAATTTCTTGAAATTCTAACGACTGGATCGTTAGAAATCAGCAAGTTTGTGCCAAAGCAATCGGTCTCAATTTGTCGAGCTACTGCGCATGCGTTGTATTTAACCGGGTTCTTTCGATTTCGAAAAATGCGAAAATTGCTAGGTTCTTTGCGTTGTTACCTTTTCTAACATGCATTTGTTATACAAGACTAAAGCCATCAACACACTGCGTTCAATTACGAAGAAAAATAGCAAAGATATAGCGGACATTGAGCAAATAAAATGATCGCTGTATCAAGGGCATGTTTGTTTTTGCAATCCTTGTGCGCGCGCTGAATCGCATCAGCAAGAGCGCGCGCGAAAACTGTGTTCGGCCACCTTAAAGGAATGTTAACCGACTGGTAACAGCAAGGCACAAATTTTCCGAAAGAACGGCCACGCGCTAGTGACGACGGTGACAGTGGTGGTAATGCCTAAGACATAAACAATTACACCTTTGCCTATGTTATTATGTCGGAAGTGGTTGTCCCTGTTTTATAAATAAATTACGAAAACCAACAACGCACTCAACCCACCGGTGACGACGGGTCCTCGAATCGTACCAGGGCTACAGTGATGGGAAGCTACAATCTTGGACAAATGAAATGGAACATTGAGACCACCCCTCCCCCCAAAATCAGTGATGGGAAAATGGCGCGTTTTGGCCTTCACACACTTTCATCCTTGACTTGGGGGAGAGGGGGCATTTCTGTTCCACTTTATTCTGTCCAAGATTGTCTATGAGCCCCTTCTTGCCGTTACCAGTAGTATATGGGGTAATCACGACACGAAATTTGCTCTCGTTCGCTCAAAAGTTACATCATCCGAGAGCACATCTCCCATTCAAAAAATAAACTGAGCAAGTGGCATTTCACGTTAACATAAATTGTAAACAACAAAGGGAATAAAACTATTGGGAAAAAAAAGAAAAAGAAAATGAAATCGGATGTAAGGAGGATTCGAACCTTCTGCCACAGGTTATCTACCCCATCCAACTATCCAACCTACCCACATTCAACGCTTTAGACTTTGCATCCGTGCGCTAACCATACCGAATACGCAAACTTGTTGAATTTTTAAGAACTGCATTTGCGCTCCCTTAAATTTGTTGGCGATATTTACCTGATCTATCTTCTGATTTTTCCACGCTGAAAAATAGAGCATGATTTACGTTCACAAAAGTGTTGATGGGCACGATTTGCGGGCTATCAGCAACGAATTTTGTCGATTTTTCACGATTTTATCGTCTGGCCAGAAAGGTGACAGAACAGATTGACACTTTTTTCCATTACTTGTTAACCGTGCTTAACCGTTGAAAAGCGTCTCAAAACAGACGTTAATCGTATAAAAAGTCTCGTGAATCGTGCCTTAAGCGTTTTAATGTCACGTAAAACCATTCAAGTGCTCTACAAAGCTTTAAAGGCGCTACTTTAATGCTTGAGTCTTTTGCCATTGCCTCGTTTAATCTCAGCGATGCGACCCTACATAGACCCTATAGTTTTATCGATTAACTCCCCAGAAATGCTTCCAGAGTAAGATCAGTAGTGGGCTTGAGAACTCTAACTCTTACTTTTGTTTCCTCGGGTATTCTTTTTGTCGATCACAATTTTTTCGTCAATTTTACGTAGTGTTATACCCTTATTCTTGATCGTACTGGCCAATTTTTACTTTAGGTTTGGCCTTTTTATACGCTTCGCTTCTCTTAAAATATCTTCCATGTAGTATCTCAACATAGCAACACTAGCGACGAGCGTGACTTCGTCAGAGGCCAGTGGTTTCGGATGATTAATGTGTTGACATATGACCTCTTAATTGACCAAATCTTGAATTGGTGACATCATAGCCTCCATGGACATGTCTATGAGCCCCTGCTTGCCGTTACCAGTAGTATATGGGGTAATCACGACACGAAATCTGCTCTGGTTCGCTCAAAAGTTACATCATCCGAGAGCACATCTCCCATTCAAAAAATAAACTGAACAAGGCCACACTGAAAAAAACTAAATGCAAGTGGCATTTCACGTTAACATAAATTGTAAACAAAACAGGGAATAAAACTATTGGGAAAAAAAAGAAAAAGAAAATGAAATCGGATGTAAGGAGGATTCGAACCTTCTGCCACAGGTTATCTACCCCATCCAACTATCCAACCTACCCACATTCAACGCTTTAGACTTTGCATCCGTGCGCTAACCATACCGAATACGCAAACTTGTTGAATTTTTAAGAACTGCATTTGCGCTCCCTTAAATTTGTTGGCGATATTTACCTGATCTATCTTCTGATTTTTCCACGCTGAAAAATAGAGCATGATTTACGTTCACAAAAGTGTTGATGGGCACGATTTGCGGGCTATCAGCAACGAATTTTGTCGATTTTTCACGATTTTATCGTCTGGCCAGAAAGGTGACAGAGCAGATTGACACTTTTTTCCATTGCTTGTTAACCGTGCTTAACCGTTGAAAAGCGTCTCAAAACAGACGTTAATCGTATAAAAAGTCTCGTGAATCGTGCCTTTAACGTTTTAATGTCACGTAAAACCATTCAAGTGCTCTACAAAGCTTTAAAGGCGCTACTTTAATGCTTGAGTCTTTTGCCATTGCCTCGTTTAATCTCAGCGATGCGACCCTACATAGACCCTATAGTTTTATCGATTAACTCCCCAGAAATGCTTCCAGAGTAAGATCAGTAGTGGGCTTGAGAACTCTAACTCTTACTTTTGTTTCCTCGGGTATTCTTTTTGTCGATGACAATTTTTTCGTCAATTTTACGTAGTGTTATACCCTTATTCTTGATCGTACTGGCAAATTTTCATTTTAAGTTTGGCCTTTTTATACGCTTCGCTTCTCTTAAAATATCTTCCATGTAGTATCTCAACATAGCAACACTAGCGACGAGCGTGACTTTGTCAGAGGCCAGTGGTTTCTGATGATTAATGTGTTGACATATGACCTCTCAATTGACCAAATCTTGAATTTGTGACATCATAGCCTCCATGGACAATCTTGGACAAATGAAATGGAACATTGAGACCACCCCTCCACCCAAAATCAGTGATGGGAAAATGGCGCGTCTTGGCCTTCACACACTTTCATCCTTGACTTGGGGTATAGGGGGCATTTCTGTTCCACTTTATTCTGTCCAAGATTGTAGTTCTCTCACCAGTTTAGCATCCCGCTTTTTTTGGCAGTGACATCAAATCATTAGACAAGGTTATCAAAGCTATAAATACCTCTATATGGAC
>NC_090879.1:18594909-18612409 GCF_036669935.1 Montipora foliosa
AAAATAAAAATAAAACAAAAAATAAATAAATAAAACAAACAAACTAAACGTAGACCTCGACTGGGTTTGCCCATAGGCAACCCAGTAACGAGCTTGTGAACTAAAGGATAAACATAACGTACACGAAAGCAAATGAAAGGATCCTAATAAGAAATTTTTACACCTCAGTCATACTGGCTTAAGCCGACTGAATTGAAACGTTAAATGGTTGCAAAATCCACGTTATCTCTGTCTTTGTTAATTGGTACTGTAGCCATGCGTGTCAAAATAAATTGAGTTATTGGGTAATTACTCGATTACTTTGTTCAGTGCAGCAAAATGGACAGTTGAATTACGGGGTGGTGACTTCTTTGCCTAAAAGCAACTCACTTAATGAAACTGTCCTTTTTCCAACAACAACAAGGATTCAAACAGCTTCAATTCTTACAGAGTTCGATAAAAATCCGGATTTAAAACATGCGGTGGGGCAACCAAAGCGATGGGAGCTGTGTTGGGGTTTCAGTGTGAAAGTACAAACGGCTACTAACATACTAACACTCTTATAACTCTTTTTTCATTATTATTTTATTAACCCGCAGTCTGCAGTCTGCAGTCTGCATTTTACCCTCAGTCTGCATTTTATCCCTGGTCTGCAGTCTGCAGTCTGCAGTCTGCAGTCTGCAGTCTGCAGTCTGCGTTTTACACTGATCGGTTATTTGGGTGGTTTTTGGCAACAGATGTTAATTATTCGTAATGCGATCGCTTCCGTTGCCGTTAGCAATGGGTCGCAAATTGGGCCAACTGGAAAATATCGACTGGACTCTGGACTGGACTTTGGACTGGACTCTGGACTGGACTTTATTAAACGAAGTTAATATTTAACCAATAGTATAACGATTTACCGTTTCTATTTAATTATTAACCAGCGAGAATGAGAATGAGAATGGATGGTTTTTTCAAAGGGAACATAAACGAAAAATCTAACAATGCTGCCCAGTAACTTTCGATCAAGAAAGCAGATAAATTGCAGAAAATATTAGTTTTGCATCCAAAAATTCGTAATCAGCGCTAAAATGACCAAATTTTGCCTAGAAAACATATTTTAAGAAGGATCGATTTAGAAAACGTATTAAGAATAAAAAGTAACAACACTATCCGACGTTTTGGAGTCAGACATGACCCCATTATCAAGGTTAAAACTGAAATGGACAATTCGCAATTTAAATATAACGGGCGTTAGGTCAAAACAAAGACTTTTGCATAATGGAAATTAAACGATAGTTGACCCTAAGATATTTACAATTTTTTGCTAGAATACAAAAGGCGAAGGTCAAACAAAAACTTTAGCACGAATGGAATCTGACTGCTTATTTAGTGATGGTTGACGCTCACGTATCAAAAGCATCTCGTGAACGAGACAGTCAAATTTCGATTTGCATTTCTTTAGGATCGTAAAATGTGCTTTAAGTTCAGGTTTGTCCAGATCGTGTTTCGTCTTCATGTGTCGACCAACCGAGATGATAGGGATTTGGCAGGCCGTAAAGGCCATAGCACAGTTGAAACAGCGTGATGATATCATAATAACTAAACCCGATAAGGGATCAGGGGTTGTCATTATGGATAAAGTTGAGTATATCCGGCTTCTCAACAAAGCCTCCATCGATGACAGCACGAAATTCGTCCCTAGTAGCTCAGAAAGACCAAAAGCGAAGGGTCGACCGCCCAAGTATTACCATCCCCTCTTAGAAAAAGAGAAACTTGTTAACAACGCCATAAAGAGAATACTCCCCAAGGAAGTCGCTGAATCGCTACTATCACAGGGCTCGCGTTTAGCTCATCTTTACGGCCTGCCGAAGACGCACAAGAAGAACCTCTCTGTTAGACCCATACTATCAGCAACAGGAACATACAACTTCCAGCTGGCAAAATGGCTTGACGAAAAGCTAAAACCTCTCTCTCTCAATAATCATACCATCACAGACGTTTTTGAATTTGCGGAGGAAGTTACTCAACTCGATTTTAACGAGAATGATATTTTAGTATCATATGATGTAACTTCTTTGTTTACAAATGTGCCTTTGGACGAGACGATAGAGATACTTGCCACCAAGGCTTTTCGTGACAATTGGTTCAACAAAACTAACAACCTAAATATCACCAAATCAGACCTGATCGAACTGCTAGAATTAGCTACCAAACACCAGCTCTTCCAATATAATGGTGAACTGTACGAACAGAAAGATGGAGTATGCATGGGGTCCCCCTAGGCCCCCTAATGGCCAACGCCTTCTTGTGTCATATAGAGGAACATTTAGATCTGCCTGATTACTACAGACGGTACGTAGACGATACGATTACCGTAATGTCTTGTGAATCAGCCGCTCATGTTTTCCTTGACGAATTAAACAGCATTCATCCGTCTCTACATTTCACCATGGAAATCGCGACCAATGGTAAACTACCTTTCCTTGGAATGCTTCTTGATAAGAATGGTCCTCGGATATCAACCTGTGTCTACCGAAAATCAACTGACAAAGGCTTATTACTACACTACCATAGTCACGTGGACCATCGTTTTAAGACTGGCCTGCTTACGACCATGCTTAACAGGGCCTATCGGTTGTCCTCAAGTTGGCAATTATTCTCTGATGAGTGCGAAAAGCTCAAAAATATCTTCAAACGCCTTAAATACCCAGAAGACCTAATTAACAGAACTGTTAAGAATTTTGTCGACTATGTTCAATCGGATGCCCTGAAACCACCACAAGCGCAATACCAAGGAAAAACCGTCCGTATTGTATTACCGTACAAAGATCAGAAGTCAGCTAACGTGCTACGGAGACGACTCAAAGATCTGAGCGTTAAAATTAGTAACACCATCGAGATTGTTCCTGTGTTTATTAATCGTAAGATTGAAAGTCATCTCAAACACCTCGAAAACAAGCCAAATGTTGTAAATAACCAATGTGTTGTTTATTATTTTAAATGTGGTCTATGCGATACGATATGGACTACATTGGTTATGCAACAAGGCATTTACATCAGCGTATAGAGGAACACAAATCCCTATCATCTTCGGTTGGTCGACACATGAAGACGAAACACGATCTGGACAAACCTGAACTTAAAGCACATTTTACGATCCTAAAGAAATGCAAATCGAAATTTGACTGTCTCGTTCACGAGATGCTTTTGATACGTGAGCGTCAACCATCACTAAATAAGCAGTCAGATTCCATTCGTGCTAAAGTTTTTGTTTGACCTTCGCCTTTTGTATTCTAGCAAAAAATTGTAAATATCTTAGGGTCAACTATCGTTTAATTTCCATTTATGCAAAAGTCTTTGTTTTGACCTAACGCCCGTTATATTTAAATTGCGAATTGTCCATTTCAGTTTTAACCTTGATAATGGGGTCATGTCTGACTCCGAAACGTCGGATAGTGTTGTTACTTTTTATTCTTAAAACATATTTTACTGTTATTTTTCTTAAATTTTTCGTTCAACTTTCGCTTTTATAAAATGTTTCAGTTGTCTGTAAATAAGTTGTATGCTGTTGGAAAGCTTATTTTCTTAGCTTTAAAATGATGTATTTTTTCCCCCTAACTTTAAATATTTTTTGAGAAAAAAAAAACATTTTTTGGCAATGACTTCTGGGTGACCCCTTAATAACTTCTTACTAACCGAGCGCGAGGGCCGTACTGCCAGGGAAATATTGGCCGAGGTCGTGGCAGTACGGACCGAGCGCAGCGAGGTCCCTACAAAAACGACCCAGGGCCAATATTCCCCAGTACGGCTCGAGCTAGCTCGGTTAGTAAGTAGTTTATTATATGGTTTTTTAATTACCTTTTGCTTTGTTTTTGCAAGCCCGTAATCGGCCCGTGGGCCAGTCACAATTTGCCTGGAACGCTGCACGTACCACAGGCAACCCAGTGTACCCTCACGGAGGGTCTAGTTCTTACAAATAATACCTTGAAGTCTTTTATTAAAAGTATACGTATAGGCAAAGGAGGGGGGGGGGGGGGAAGCTGACAGAAACAAGATCGTAATTAGGAGAATTGTAAAACTTATGACCTTGATAAAAAGCGCGGAGAATTATTTAATATTAGTTCTGCAGTAAAGTAATTGGAAGGACTTAAATTTGCTTGTATAATAGGAATGTATTTGAATTTTTCAGTAAAACTATTTTGTTTGCTTACAGTGAACGGGAAGGGTCGAGATTTGATAGGAGTACATAAATTTGCCCAATTGCAAGGTGTTTATGTTTATGTTCAATATGCACTCAGATGAACTGAGGAAACTTGTTTGGAGCCTAAATTAAACCTCGAGAAAAAATAGGGTCATGTTAGGATTAGTTTTGGTTATTAAACATCCTTGTCAATTCTGACTTATCAGTATAAAAAAGTAAATAATGAAAAGAACTGTGTTGAGTTCATCATGTTTGTCGCTAAAGTGTAGCGATGAAGACACAGGACGATAGATCTCGAGTCACAGGTAAGTGCATACTGTACAGTTCTTTATTCCCAAATAATTTTGCAATGTTGAGACTGAATGGCTAAATGTATGAAATACCGATAACCGATTAGAAAGCTGCCTCGAAGTTGCGGCAGCACTGAAAGGATTTTAGTTTTATGATATGCGTGGACAGGTATCGCCATGGCTATGACTTTCTTTACATCGGAGGCCATCTTGAAAGTCGCCTGTAGATAGTCACTATGAACAATGTATTTAAGTTCTAGCTTTGTAAGTACTTTCTGTCGTGTACCTCAAGGATGCTCCTTGGAACAATTCCCTTTGATTCACTCATTTCTCCTTTCCTAACCTATGACCGTGACACACTTGCCTGGGGTAGTAGATATTTCAACACACTTCATTCCTTCAGTTGTTAAATGTTAAATTTTTCACTCAACAAACGGAAATTTACAAATAGAATACCAGAAGTGCAGCAGATAAGTAAAAAATTACGGTTATTAAACATTCCTAATTAAAATAACATAAAATCATGTTTCTTAAAGAAATTTTAAGTGTTTAAAATGATCTTCGAAGTAAATACTAAAATTTGAACAATTTTCTTATTCAATTAATTTTTCTCATGATTTATTTATTGCAACAAGGATCAAATTCATTTACCTATTCTAGGTTAGTCGCAGATAGGCTCTTTGGTCTTGACGTGTGGGTCTCTCTAAGTGCAACGGGGCTTTACTTTGGCACCCTTTCCCTTTTGGGCCGTAGAGTTATTTTTAAGGCGGCCAACACCTATTGTATCTTTTCGTTTTTCTTTTCATTGCTTAAATATACTAAGGATTCAAAGTTACTTTTGTGCGATGAATTTCAATCCATTGCGGTGACAAATTCCAACACGTACACGGATCCATTAATTTAATGGGTGTCAGTGAAGAGGTCACTACGGTGTGTGAACAATCATGATATCGACTTCCAACATAAAACGGTTGGAAGAAAGGAAAACAAATCCTGTTTCGTATTTTCCAACAATTCTCGATAATAGTTGTCCCTTTTATTCAACGAAGACTATAGCCTGCGAGCAGGCTCTCGGTGATCCGAGGTGCATGAAGGGCCTTTGTTGTCAGCTGCGGTTTCACAGTTAGCGGCCACGTCATCCTAATCTAATAACACAACGATTGTTCTTTCACAAATATAGATTTTTAAAGACTAAAAACAGTGAGGATAAAATTTGTTCCACCAAAAGAGCAGACAGAAAAGTATAAAATAGAAAAAAAAAATAGAGCTTATCTGCTGAATACTCCGCCACTTATTTGCATAATAATAACATCCGTAGGCATAGTATCACGTGACACAGCTTTGTGCGCGCTAGAACGTGTGTGCTTTTGAGAGTGACCGCTTTTGTGTGTGTAATAAAAGTGACTTTGGTTCCGTAGTATACGTTTCACGGTTGCCCTGTTTACCCGTTTATTACACATCTATTGTATTCTGGCTCGTTCTGAAAGTCGCTTATAGTAATGAAGTCGGACCGAAGATTCAAGTTTTTCCTCAAATAGAATCATGTTTTAAAACTGGATTTGTTTTTTCTATTCTTGTACAGAAGACAGGAGAGGTGATTCATTCATTTTCTTTAATTGGATAAAGAATTCGACTGATAATTGTTTGTTGGAATTTTTTTCATGACCACTAAACAAAAAGCGTGCAATAAACCATAATACTACACTTAACTAAACACCTACATATCTCCTTTGCTCCGGGATTTTCAATGGGCGCTTTGTTTTTGAAGGAATGAACTACGCGGTATTAATAGCCCTTTGTCGACTTCGTCCCAATGGTCTTTAAATCATGATGTGGGCGGAACATTCTTTTACTTTGGCAGATCACGTGTTTCCGCGTTAAGGGCTTTTGTACTGCTATACCCTCTCGATCATTCTCGACGAATTTAAAGTACGTTTTATCAACGATTTACTGTACATGTATGTGTGTACAGTAGATTTTTTCGATCGGGTTTTGGCACCCTATACCTCTTAGATAAATCATGATAGGAAGAGGTGGCCACTGACTGTGAAACCGCATCTGACAACACCTTTTCGCCTTTGTTTAGCCTGCGCATCTGAGCAGTCGAGCATGCTCTTCATGTACTTCGAACCACTGGGACCCTGCTCGTAGGCTAGTCTTCGTAGAATAAAACTGTCAACAACTGTTTATCAATTGTTGCAAAAAAAGAAACACGGTTTTTTTCCTTTCCTCCACTCTTTGTACATTGGATATCGATCAGGTTGTTCACAAAACCCAGTCACCTCTTTACTGACACCCATTGAATTAATTGAATTAAGAGTGGACCATTCCTGCATTTTGAGAGATGACGAAATAGTGGCATAGCTTCTTTTTAAAAGAACTCCAGCAACAGAGAGTGCAAAGAAAGGTAATACAGTTTTGTCAAACTCTTACTGCGAAACTCGGAGATCGTAAACACTGGTATGATTACTTATAGTATCCTATTGTGGGTTTTAATTTACTTAATCACTAAGGCCACGTCATCCTAATCTAATTTTAAAAAAAACGATTGCTCTTTCACAAATATAGATTTTTAAAGGCTAAAAACAGTGAGGATAAAATTTGTTCCACCAAAAGAGCAGACAGAAAAGTATAAAATAGAAAACAAAAATAGAGCTTATCTGCTGAATACTCCGCCACTTATTTGCATAATTGCCAAAGAGCAAGCCGAGCAAAGACGCGATGCTTGCGAGGCGGTCAGCTTAATGACGTGCGAAGTGTTGCAGCAGGCAGAAAAATTCTCGATCGTGCTGAGAAAAGTGTAATGTAAGGCTACGTAGTGTAATGTAAGATTCCCTGGAGATTTAGTGGGGACCAATGAAAACGCGTGTTTTGATGTGTGACGTCAATAGCCAAACTTGTATGAAGCGCGCCACTAATGATGATCTTGTGTTCGGAAGTCAGCGAAAACAATTTTTTCCCATTTCCCTGACCATTGGTTGTGTACACTTGCTTTGAGTGTTCTTCAATGTTTATTTTCGAACCATCGTGTTCTATATTGAGTGAACGATCTCACAACTAAACCGGCGTACGTGTCCTTATCGGCCGCTGTTGTCAATGTAGAGCACTTTGTTTTTCGTTTTGTAACCATTGAGTCATGAACAATTTAATTTAATTTTCAAAGAAAATATGTTGTCTGCAAAGTACACAATTAAGCGATCAATTCGACTTGTGATTCATGGCCGTATCTTGCAAAATAAAAATTCTACAAGTGAAACAACTTTCATGTGCGATATAGTTTGATTCCCTGTTACATGTTCCACACAGAAAAGTCTGAAAACGCTTTGGGGATTTTTTACATGGCATTGATTTTATTCAAGTTAATTATTGGGCTAAACTTCAGAATTCCCCGCCACTTATTTGCATTTCATTGAATAAGAATAAGCTCTATTGTATTAAGTCTCGTTGTTCAAAAGATGCCGCATAGGGGAAACAAAATAGTGGTTAGCTGTGGCGAGGTATTCTGAAGTTGTTCCAATTATTGTATATTCCTGTTAAAATTACGGCCGTTCAAAAATTATTGCAGTACTTTCCATATTATTGCAAAACACGTTGACATCTACATTGTTGTTGGAGATACAAAGTGTGCAATTTCTATTATTGTATTATTGCTAACCAGATAAGTTGAGTTGCAGTACTTTCGAAAAAAAAATTACAACTACTGTTGGGTATTTTGGAACTCTGATACAAATCTGAAAACTATGTATTATCTTGACTGTTTCGTTGGCACTTAGCGATAGCTACTACTAGTAATAACATCTCTTGTATTCTGACTCGTTCGGAAAGTCGCTTATAGTACTGAAGTCGGAACGAAGATTCAAGTTTTTCATCAAGTAGAGTCATGTTTTAAGACTGAATTTGTTTTTTCCTATTATTTTACAAGTGCGCGCGGAGCCAGGAGAGGTGATTCATTCATTTCCTTTAATTGGATAAAGAATTGGACTGATAATTGTTTGTTGGTTTTTTTTTCATGACCACTAAACAAAAAGCGTGCAATAAACCATAATACTACCCTTTACTAACAACCTACCTATCTCCTTTGCTCCGGGATTTTCAATGGCTGCTTTGTTTTTGAAGGAATGAGCTACGCGGTATTAATGGCGTAGTCTTTAAATCGTGATGTGGGCGGAACATTCTTTTACTTTGACAGATCACGTGTTTCCGCATTATGGGCTTTTGTACTGCTATACCCTCTCGATCATTCTCGACGAATTTAAAGTACGTTTTATCAACGATTTACTGTACATGTATGTGTGTACAGTA
Source organism: Montipora foliosa (assembly GCF_036669935.1). NCBI lineage: Eukaryota > Metazoa > Cnidaria > Anthozoa > Scleractinia > Acroporidae > Montipora > Montipora foliosa. The sequence goes on from NC_090879.1 coordinate 18,603,667, forward strand.
GATTTTTTCGATCGGGTTTTGGCACCCTATACCTCTTAGATAAATCATGATAGGAAGAGGTGGCCACTGACTGTGAAACCGCATCTGACAACACCTTTTCGCCTTTGTTTAGCCTGCGCATCTGAGCAGTCGAGCATGCTCTTCAAGTACTTCGAACCACTGGGACCCTGCTCGTAGGCTAGTCTTCGTAGAATAAAACTGTCAACAACCGTTTATCAATTGTTGCAAAAAAAGAAACACGGTTTTTTTCCTTTCCTCCACTCTTTGTACATTGGAAATCGATCAGGTTGTTCACAAAACCCAGTCACTTCTTTACTGACACCCATTGAATTAATTGAATTAAGAGTGGACCATTCCTGCATTTTGAGAGATGACGAAATAGTGGCAAAGCTTCTTTTTAAAAGAACTCCAGCAACAGAGAGGGCAAAGAAAGGTAATACAGTTTTGTCAAACTCTTACTGCGAAACTCGGAGATCGTAAACACTAGTATGATTACTTATAGTATCCTATTGTGGGTTTTAATTTACTTAATCACTAAGGCCACGTCATTCTAATCTAATTTTAAAAAAAGCGATTGCTCTTTCACAAATATAGATTTTTAAAGGCTAAAAACAGTGAGGATAAAATTTGTTCCACCAAAAGAGCAGACAGAAAAGTATAAAATAGAAAAAAAAATAGAGCTTATCCGCTGAATACTCCGCCACTTATTTGCATAATTGCCAACGAGCAGCCGAGCGAAGACGCGAGGCTTGCGAGGCGGCCAGCCTAATGCCGTGCGAAGTGTTGCAGCAGGCAGAAAAATTCTCGATCGTGCTGAGAAAAGTGTAATGTAAGGCTACGTAGTGTAATGTAAGATTCCCTGGAGATTTAGTGGGGACCAATGAAAACGCGTGTTTTGATGTGTGACCGTCAATAGCCAAACTTGCATGACGCGCGCCACTAATGATGATCGTGTGTTCGGAAGTGAGTGAAAACAATTTTTTCCCATTTCCCTGACCATTGGTTGTGTACACTTGCTTTGAGTGTTCTTCAATGTTTATTTTCGAACCATCGTCTTCTATATTGAGTGAACGATCTCACGACTAAACCGGCGTACGTGTACTTATCGGCCGCTACTGTCAATGTAGAGCAGTTTGTTTTTCGTTTTGTAACCATTGAGTCATGAACAATTTAACTTTATTTTCAAAGAAAATATGTTGTCTGCAAAGTACACAATTAAGCGATCAATTCGACTTGTGATTCATGGCCGTATCTTGCAAAATAAAAATTCTACAAGTGAAACAACTTTCATGTGCGATATAGTTTGATTCCCTGTTACATGTTCCACACAGAAAAGTCTGAAAACGCTTTGGGGATTTTTTACATGGCATTGATTTTATTCAAGTTAATTATTGGGCTAAACTTCAGAATTCCCCGCCACTTATTTGCATTTCATTGAATAAGAATAAGCTCTATTGTATTAAGTCTCGTTGTTCAAAAGATGCCGCATAGGGGAAACAAAATAGTGGTTAGCTGTGGCGAGGTATTCTGAAGTTGTTCCAATTATTGTATATTCCTGTTAAAATTACGGCCGTTCAAAAATTATTGCAGTACTTTCCATATTATTGCAAAACACGTTGACATCTACATTGTTGTTGGAGATACAAAGTGTGCAATTTCTATTATTGTATTATTGCTAACCAGATAAGTTGAGTTGCAGTACTTTCGAAAAAAAAATTACAACTACTGTTGGGTATTTTGGAACTCTGATACAAATCTGAAAACTATGTATTATTTTGACTGTTTCGTTGGCACTTAGCGATAGCTACTACTAGTAATAACATCTCTTGTATTCTGACTCGTTCGGAAAGTCGCTTATAGTACTGAAGTCGGAACGAAGATTCAAGTTTTTCATCAAGTAGAGTCATGTTTTAAGACTGAATTTGTTTTTTTCTATTATTTTACAAGTGCGCGCGGAGCCAGGAGAGGTGATTCATTCATTTTCTTTAATTGGATAAAGAATTGGACTGATAATTGTTTGTTGGTTTTTTTTTCATGACCACTAAACAAAAAGCGTGCAATAAACCATAATACTACCCTTTACTAACAACCTACCTATCTCCTTTGCTCCGGGATTTTCAATGGCTGCTTTGTTTTTGAAGGAATGAACTACGCGGTATTAATGGCGCTTGTCGACTTCGTCCCAATAGTCTTTAAATCATGATGTGGGCGGAACATTCTTTTACTTTGACAGATCACGTGTTTCCGCGTTAAGGGCTTTTGTACTGCTATACCCTCTCGATCATTCTTGACGAATTTAAAGTACGTTTTATCAACGATTTACTGTATATGTATGTGTGTACAGTAGATTTTTTCGATCGGGTTTTGGCACCCTATACCTACTAGATAAATAGGAAGAGGTGGCCACTGACTGTGAAACCGCATCTGACAACACCTTTTCGCCTTTGTTTAGCCTGCGCATCTGAGCAGTCGAGCATGCTCTTCATGTACTTCGAACCACTGGGAGCCTGCTCGTAGGCTAGTCTTCGTAGAATAAAACTGTCAACAACTGTTTATCAATTGTTGCAAAAAAAGAAACACAGTTTTTTTCCTTTCCTCCACTCTTTGTACATTGGAAATCGATCAGGTTGTTCACAAAACCCAGTCACTTCTTTACTGACACCCATTGAATTAATTGAATTAAGAGTGGACCATTCCTGCACTTTGAGAGGTCGCGAAATAGTGGCATAGTTTCCTTTTAAAAGAACTCCAGCAACAGAGAGGGCAAAGAAAGGTAATACAGTTTTGTCAAACTCTTACTGCGAAACTCGGAGATCGTAAACACTGGTATGATTACTGATAGTATCCTATTGTGGGTTTTAATTTACTTAATCACTAAGGCCACGTCATCCTAATCTAATTTTAAAAAAAACGATTGCTCTTTCACAAATATAGATTTTTAAAGGCTAAAAACAGTAAGGATAATTTGTTCCACCAAAAGAGCAGACAGAAAAGTATAAAATAGAAAAAAAAATAGAGCTTATCTGCTGAATACTCCGCCACTTATTTGCATAATTGACAATGAGCAAGCCGAGCGAAGACGCGAGGCTTGCGAGGCGGCCAGCTTAATGCTGTGCGAAGTATTGCTGCAGGCAGAAAAATTCTCGATCTTACTGAGAAAAGTGTAATGTAAGGCTACGTAATGTAATGTAATGTAAGATGTAATTGTAGTTACTGTCCATTTCTGCCTGGAACTCTTGTGCTAGATAAATTTATGGGAAAGGCGGCGCTTACGCTCGTCCTTTCCTCCTTTTGTCTACTGTTTAACTCTGTTATGTAATAATCATAAATCGCCATTTTCTCTGTAAATTTGCTGTGTAGTTTAATTCTAGATATTGCCACTCATTCCTTGTAATTTTTTTTAACCCTTTAAGCCCCGAGGGGTTCCCCATTGACGAGTAAAATCGTCTGGCGTTAGACAGAGTAAAATCTATAAGTGCCATTTGGCACTATCGGGGCTGAAAGGGTTAACTTGTCGTACCCCGTTCGTGCTAGTCTGATGTTGACAAACCTGTAAGATCTCGTCGAGACGAACGACTTCCTTTGTTGTGGAAAAAATATTGTTAATGTGCTGACGCGCAAGCGTAGTGCGTCTTTGCAGGCGTAATTTTCATGTGTGATTGGCACTTGATTGTTCAGTCAGATTGGGAACATATAAAAAGCTGTATACCTAACAAATAGAGAGTTAAGCAGGACTAGTTGAGCGAGAGCTGTAAGATCGACCCGAGAACACCACATAAAGAAGTTAAACATCAGGGGAGTTGAGGAGTCTTTCCTCCCCCAAAGATTTCCTTCAACATAATGAAATAAGGAAACTTCGCAAAGAAATGCATCAGTGTATGAAACAAATGGAGAACTAAAGGATGAAAGACCAGAAGTCTTGATGAACAAAGATAAAATGTTAAAAAAGAGAAGGTATAGAGAAGTTAGGTTGTCAGACGAGAAGGTGGGCCATCGGCAGGTTACAAGAGCTGAAGAGCAGGCTGCAATATCAGCCAGGTTGCTGTGCAAGCTTCAAATATCCTACTTCCACATTGCAACGGGATTTCGTGAAAATGACGGAAAATTACAAAACAGTTATTACTTAATTATCGACTTTTAAAAAATAAGATTTCTAGCATATCGCACGACCGCAATGTTGAGAAGTAGAATAGATTCCACATTGCTTTGCGTCTATTCACAATAAAGGAATAAATCTTCAATTATGAGGTGATTTGTGCGTCTGTTTGATCATACGCATCAAGGACTCACAAATGGCGTAATATTCAGTTTATTTTATAAAATACAACAATAGAATACAAGATGTAACGAAATCATTACTCTATAAGAGCAAGTCTAAATGAACCAAAAGGCGTGTGTTTCAGGCGTCCACCAGGAGATGTAATTCTCTTGCAATGTAATTCTCTTTAAAACCCTTAACCGGCCTAAACCGGCCATACTTAGTATCTGTCTAACGCAAGACGATTTTACTCGTCAATGGGGAACCCCTGGGAGTAAATGGGTTAACGCTAACCACAGATTAAGAATTAACCAAGGAGTTTATTTCTCTACTCCCAAATGCTGTTCAACGCTGATATTCGGCAAAAATTTACATTGGACGAAGTCAATATTGAAAAACAAAAAAAGGCAAACGAAACTTTCACCAAAAAGTGGAAAACATGAAACAAAGTTCACGCTAACCCTGGATTATGTTAATCGGCTTTCGAACAACCCCGGGCCCTGGAATAAGAATGGTTAGTACGGAATGCTAGGAATAATTCGGATTGTCTGCATAAAAAAACGCCAGTCGAGATGCGCGGTCCTGGCACGAGTAAACACTGCGTAACAAATATGGCGGCAGACGAAGAGAAGAGGCTGATCATGATATTGCAACCGTTATCACAGTAATCTTCCCTGTAAATAACGAGGAGGAAGAAAATAGGGAGACTATTTTCGATTTGCCGAATGTTTTGGGAGTCCTATATACAAAGGAGAGGAGACACATCCCTCGAATCACGGGCTATGCAGACAATGTTGTTGTTGTACGAAACATCACTGGAAAAAAAACTCGTACTTTTGGTACAATGAAATTAGAAGCAACGTTTCATTGTGTCCAAAAGGTTAACCTGATTTTTTTCTCCGGTAGAGACGTATTTGAATCCGCAGCGCTCATCTTGCCGTCCGCCATCTTGGATTTTCATTCGCAACATTCTGTTCATTCTGCCCATGGGAGCAGAATGGATGGAATGGCGTTCTATCCGTTCCGGAAGAGGAATGCGGAATAGAAAAACGCGCGCATTTCACATTCTGGCCATTCTCATTCCAGAGTTGTGGATAAAAAAACGCACCCTTAGAGAACTACGATGGAATGCTCCTAGCAACTTGGTTTGTACTTTAATTATTGTGGAAATGGAGGTAGCTTTAGTCTCTACTTACAACTGTTAGAATTCAATCAAACTACTCATTTTGTGGAATGAAACTTCATACAATTGTTTCACGATAAAAGACTAGCATTTTGGAAGAAAGTGATCCCTGTTTCGCAAATGGCTTTACAGGATCTGTGCATAATAAAATTGCGTGTTGCATTCATAAAATTCCTTGAAACACTTTCAAGTGAACGCGCTTCACAACTGAACACAATGTAATTTCTACTCTCTAATCAAGGAGCTATGTTTTTACAATGATTTTTCTGTTTTCTGATTAAAAAAAAAAAAAAACAGAAAGAATTCCCGATTACCTCACATTACTTGTGCATAAAATATTCAGTTCTGCCAATGTGAAATAGGACGTGCAAGTAATTTTTATATAGTACATTTTTTGCCAAAATTTCAACAGAAGACATTGGATAGACTCCGTGCAGCGATAGGGTCTCAGATATCTTTTGACAAACATCATCATAACTTTACGTCTGCATTGAAATAAAGACATCCTTTAACAATCATCAGTGAAGTCAATATATCGTGACATAGCCCCTTTAGTTTTCAAAAAATATGCCACCTATGTTATGATACTGAAAACTCCATCGAACCGTTAAAGGGGATAGTAGCGAGCTAATAGTAACCGCAAATTACTGAATACATTTCCTACACCTCTCCAGTCTCTCCACGTCTCTTCATTAAGGAAATATTGAATTTCTCCACCTCTGACACCTTTTTCTCTTTTAATTTAATACTTCAGTCTTGCCCATGCAGACTCAACCTCTTGGGTGTGTATTCCTGTTAAAGGATCTACAAAATTGTCCTGGTGAACTACCGCCCAATGGACAGAAACGTTGGCAACGTGTGAGTTGCAAGTTTCGGTAGGCGGCCCAATGATCAGTGTGCACCTTGGTACCTGGAAGCAGAATTCTTTGTAAGATCTGACATAGTGTTGCTCTATCTCGTCGTTGCACCACCTGAAAATATCCCCTCCAAGGGGTGTATTCACTCAAGAAGACGATTTCTTGCGCCGTCGTAAGGATGTATAAACCAACTTGATGTGATTTCAATTCCAGCTTATATCTCTACAAGCCGGTGGGGAGCACAACTCTACTGGGAGAAGTGTGCTCAGGAAGGGAGGTTTGTGGCCCCACTCTTAAGATCCATTTCAAGAACGGAAAGAAAATTTACATGCGGCAAACGATTGGTAAGCTTCACTAGGAAATGGGATAATCTTCTAGGTAATGTAAATTTCATGTCTCGTTAATTAATCTGGGTTTGCATAAGCCTAGTGGCATTGGGAGCGACTTCAGAATACCCGGCCACGATTGAGTGACACGGCACGCTTGCATCCTAAACATTCATAATAGCTACCCTAAGGCCTAAAAACTTTTCTTTAGGCCTAATTAGGCCTAAGGTTAGCTGTTATGAATGTTAAGGATACTTTTCTTCCAAGATAATTAGGCCTAATTTTTTTCCACTGCCGGACTGTGGGACTGCGGGAGCACTAGTTCTGAACCCATTTAATATTCTTTTTTTTTCCACTGCGGGAGTGCGGGACTGCGGTAGCGATATTTTCACTAGCCTTACGTTCATTGAGCCCTAAAATAATTTTTTAAAATTTAATGATTACAACACGACCGCGGGACTACGGGAGCTTCTTAAGTATTTTTCTTTTGACTGCGGGACTACGGGAGCAGGCATTTAATGTCACGCAATCGTAGACGGGTATTCTGAAGTTTAAGCCTGGCATTGTCTCCAACTTTTGCACGATTCTTTTGCATTTGTTACATGAAAAATACTTAATGTGTTTTTACAATCTGCCATTTCATGCGTAGAAGTTCGATTCTTCATGATACCTATTTAACTTGTCAGTTTTTGATTTCCCTTTCGCCTTCTCCTTGGAACGTTTGTCACTAGTCATGTACGTTTAAAAATCATTTGATGATAACATATTACAGGTGATTAAAATTGCCAAAATATATCCAAGATGTCTCATGCAGTTTTATTTTAATTTAAGCTGCTGGAGACCAAAACGACCAAAGGGACGAGCAAGGTATCGTGGAACGCCGTTTTTACCTCCGTCACGATTTACAAATCTGAGACTCCTATTCTTTTCGAAGATTCGTGGTTTATCCATTCCTTTGAAGGCGCGCAAACTAAGCTATAACATTAATAACTTAAAAGAGCGTTGTTTTCCAGGACGCAAATGGACTCTCCTCTGGGGCTTTCAAATCACCAACGCGCGAAGTGGGGATTCCAGAGGTTATTTCTTTCGGGGTGCTGTCGAAATATAACAAGTGAAGCGCTCTCGAAATTTATATTCTCCTCGAGTTTCTTCGCGGGTCGTATTACGAGAAGCGTAACCTCTGGCGACCAGGGTAGCCCCGTAAAACCTCCAAATGTAAAGTGTTTCCTGCAGAGTTTGGCAGCTCAATTAAAAAAAAAAAAAAAGGTCCGCAATGCGTACTTGGGGTCTTATGCTTAGCTTAACTCCATTCAGCCCTTACAGAATTTGGCACTACGGTCTCACTTTTACCATGGGTGATTGGTTCAAAATTTGCCATAACAATGCAGCAGTGAAATGAGTTCCTTAAGTATGCTTCAAATTTCAGACCTGTTCAGAATTTTACATCGATGACTTGCCACTAAAATTTCTCTTAATGCCATGTGCACAGTTTAGACAACTCTTGCTGCACGCTACATCATCTCTATCAGCTATTTACCAGTAACAGAAGCACTAGATTGGCTAAGAAACAAGCATGGCACTGTCATACATTCATATGATCTTATAAATGATCAAAAGAATGCTGAAATTCAACTAAAATTCTAAGATGAATCATCACTAGATGATAGTGGTGGGCCGATGATCGATTATAATCGAAAGTTGATTGAAAAGTTCAAGCGACGCGACAATCGATTTTGCTTTTTTCATAATCGATTGTCGCCGAAAAATTAAAAATTTATTGGGGACAAATAAAAGTATTGTCAACTCTTGTGTGAGTTGTCTTTTTTCATGGACTCTAACTTCTAAGTCACAACAGCAGATATAATCTAAGATTGCCTATGTTAACCTGGCGGTACCCTGTTCGCTGTGTTGTTGTCACTTCAAATACCTCACGCTTATTTGAAAGATGTGGCATGCTAAGCCGCTTTGTATTTCGTAAACAACTGAACCAAAACATAAATTACAAGCTCACTGTTTCGCGTTTGTAGTATCACTACCGTCCAAAATAAGTTTTGAAATAGATCTCAAATGTATTTACAAATCACCAGAGGAAGATAATGTCACCTCTGATCCAAGATGA
>NC_090879.1:18617409-18634909 GCF_036669935.1 Montipora foliosa
TTGACGAAAAAATTGCCATCGAGAAAAAGAATACCCGAGGAAACAAAAGTAAGAGTTAGAGTTCTCAAGCCCACTACTGATCTTACTCTGGAAGCATTTCTGGGGAGTTAATCGATAAAAATATAGGGTCTATGTAGGGTCGCATCGCTGAGATTAAACGAAGCAATGGCAAAAGACTCAAGCATTAAAGTAGCGCTTTTAAAGCTTTGTAGAGCACTTGAATGGTTTTACATGACATTAAAACGTTTAAGGCACGATTCACGAGACTTTTTATACGATTAACGTCTGTTTTGAGACGCTTTTCAACGGTAAAGCACGGTTAACAAGCAATGGAAAAAAGTAACAATCTGTTCTGTCACCTTTCTGGCCAGACGACAAAAGAGTGAAAAATCGACAAAATTCGTTGCTGATAGCCTGCATATCGTGCCCATTACCACTTTTGTGAACGTAAATCATGCTCTTCTTTTCAGCGTGGAAAAATTAGAAGACAGATCAGGTAAATATCGCCAACAAATTTAAGGGAGCGCAAATGCAGTTCTTAAAAATTCAACAAGTTTACCTATCGGTATGGTTAGCGCACGGATGCAAAGTCTAAAGCGTAGAATGTGGGTATAGGTTGGATAGTTGGATGGGGTTGATAATCTGTGGTAGAAGGTTCGAATCCTCCTTACATGCGATTTCTTTCTTTTCGTTTTTTTTTGTTTTTGTTTTTTTTTTCCAATAGTTTTATTCCTTTTTTTGTTTGCAATTTATGTTAACGTGAAATGCCACTTGCATTTAGTTTTTTTTCAGTGTCGCCTTGCTCAGTTTATTTTTTGAATGGGAGATGTGCTCTCGGATGATGTAACTTTTGAGCGAACGAGAGCAGATTTCGTGTCTTGATTACCCCATATACTACTGGTAACGCCAAGCAGGTGCTCTTAGACAATCTTGGACAAAATAAAATGGAACAGAAATGCCCCCTCTCCCCCAAATCAAGGATGAAGGTACGTGAAGGCCAAAACGCGCCATTTTCCCATCACTGATTTTGAGGGGAGGGGTGGTCTCAATGTTCCATTTAATTTGTCCAAGATTAGCCTGCGAGCAGGCTCACTTGATAGGCAAGGGCGGTGGAGCCGCAATCGCCAGCCGGCGAAGCCACCCTTGCCTATCAAGTGAGCCTGCTCGCAGGCTAGTCCAAGATTGTCTATAGAGGCTATTACGTCACAAATTCAAGATTTTGGTCAATTAAGAGGTCATATGTCAACACATTAATCATCCGAAACCAGTGGCCTCTGACGCAGTCACGCTCGTCGCTAGTGTTGCTATATTGAGATACTACATGGAAGATATTTTAAGAGAAGCGGAGCGTATAAAAAAGCCAAACCTAAAATGAAAATTTCCCAGTACGATCAAGAATAAGGGTATAACTCTACGTAGAATTGACGAAAAAATTGCCATCGAGAAAAAGAACACCCGAGGAAACAAAAGTAAGAGTTAGAGTTCTCAAGCCCACTACTGATCTTACTCTGGAAGCATTTCTGGGGAGTTAATCGATAAAACTATAGGGTCTATGTAGGGTCGCATCGCTGAGATTAAACGAAGCAATGGCAAAAGACTCAAGCATTAAAGTAGCGCTTTTAAAGCTTTGTAGGGTATTCTTTTTCTCGATGGCAATTTTTTCATCAATTCTACGTAGAGTTATACCCTTATTCTTGATCGTACTGGCAAATTTTCATTTTAGGTTTGGCTTTTTTATACGCTCCGCTTCTCTTAAAATATCTTCCATGTAGTATCTCAACATAGCAACACTAGCGACGAGCGTGACTGCGTCAGAGGCCAGTGGTTTCGGATGATTAATGTGTTGACATATGACCTCTTAATTGACCAAAATCTTGAATTTGTGACGTGATAGCCTCTATAGACAATCTTGGACTAGCCTGCGAGCAGGCTCACCTGATAGGCAAGGGTGGCTTCGCCGCTGGCGATTGCGGCTCCACCGCCCTTGCCTATCAAGTGAGCCTGCTCGCAGGCTAATCTTGGACAAATTAAATGGAACATTGAGACCACCCCTCCCCTCAAAATCAGTGATGGGAAAATGGCGCGTTTTGGCCTTCACGTACCTTCATCCTTGATTTGGGGGAGAGGGGGCATTTCTGTTCCATTTTATTTTGTCCAAGATTGCAATCTTGTACAAATTAAATGGAACATTGAGACCACCCCTCCCCTCAAAATCAGTGAGGGCAAAAAGGCGCGTTTTGGCCTTCACGTACCTTCATCCTTGATTTGGGGAAGAGGGGGCATTTCTGTTCCATTTTATTTTGTCCAAGATTGCAATCTTGGACAAATTAAATGGAACATTGAGACCACCCCTCCCCTCAAAATCAGTGATGGGAAAATGTTGCGTTTTGGCCTTCACGCACCTTCATCCTTGATTTGGGGGAGAGGGGGCATTTCTGTTCCATTTTATTTTGTCCAAGATTGTCTAAGAGCACCTGCTTGGCGTTACCAGTAGTATATGGGGTAATCACGACACGAAATCTGCTCTCGTTCGCTCAAAAGTTACATCATCCGAGAGCACATCTCCCATTCAAAAAATAAACTGAGCAAGGCGACACTGAAAAAAAACTAAATGCAAGTGGCATTTCACGTTAACATAAATTGCAAACAAAAAAAGGAATAAAACTATTGAAAAAAAAAAAAACAAAAACAAAAAAAAACGAAAAGAAAGAAATCGCATGTAAGGAGGATTCGAACCTTCTACCACAGATTATCAACCCCATCCAACTATCCAACCTATACCCACATTCTACGCTTTAGACTTTGCATCCGTGCGCTAACCATACCGATAGGTAAACTTGTTGAATTTTTAAGAACTGCATTTGCGCTCCCTTAAATTTGTTGGCGATATTTACCTGATCTGTCTTCTAATTTTTCCACGCTGAAAAGAAGAGCATGATTTACGTTCACAAAAGTGTTGATGGGCACGATTTGCAGGCTATCAGCAACGAATTTTGTCGATTTTTCACGAATTTGTCGTCTGGCCAGAAAGGTGACAGAACAAATTGACACTTTTTTCCATTGCTTGTTAACCGTGCGTAACCGTTGAAAAGCGTCTCAAAACAGACGTTAATCGTATAAAAAGTCTCGTGAATCGTGCCTTAAACGTTTTAATGTCATGTAAAACCATTCAAGTGCTCTACAAAGCTTTGAAAGCGCTACTTTAATGGCCGAGTCTTTTGCCATTGCTTCGTTTAATCTCAGGGATGCGACCCTACATAGACCCTATAGTTTTATCGATTAACTCCCCAGAAATGCTTCCAGAGTAAGATCAGTAGTGGGCTTGAGAACTCTAACTCTTACTTTTGTTTCCTCGGGTATTCTTTTTCTCGATGGCAATTTTTCGTCAATTCTACGTAGAGTTATACCCTTATTCTTGATCGTACTGGCAAATTTTCATTTTAGGTTTGGCTTTTTTATACGCTCCGCTTCTCTTAAAATATCTTCCATGTAGTGTCTCAACATAACAACACTAGCGACGAGCGTGACTGCGTCAGAGGCCAGTGGTTTCGGATGATTAATGTGTTGACATATGACCTCTTAATTGACCAAAATCTTGAATTTGTGACGTGATAGCCTCTATAGACAATCTTGGACTAGCCTGCGAGCAGGCTCACTTGATAGGGAAGGGTGGCTTCGCCGGCTGGTGATTGCGGCTCCACCGCCCTTGCCTATCAAGTGAGCCTGCTCGCAGAATAATCTTGGACAAATTAAATGAAACATTGAGACCACCCCTCCTCTCAAAATCAGTGATGGGAAAATGGCGCGTTTTGGCCTTCACGTACCTTCATCCTTGATTTGGGGGAGAGGGGGCATTTCTGTTCCATTTTATTTTGTCCAAGATTGCAATCTTGGACAAATTAAATGGAACATTGAGACCACCCCTCCCCTCAAAATCAGTGATGGGAAAATGGCGCGTTTTGGCCTTCACGCACCTTCATCCTTGATTTGGGGGAGAGGGGGCATTTCTGTTCCATTTTATTTTGTCCAAGATTGTCTAAGAGCATCTGCTTGGCGTTACCAGTAGTATATGGGGTAATCACGACACGAAATCTGCTCTTGTTCGCTCAAAAGTTACATCATTCGAGAGCACATCTCCCATTCAAAAAATAAACTGAGCAAGGCGACACTGAAAAAAAACTAAATGCAAGTGGCATTTCACGTTAACATAAATTGCAAAAAAAAAAAAGAATAAAACTATTGGAAAAAAAAAACAAAAACAAAAAAAAAACGAAAAGAAAGAAATCGCATGTAAGGAGGATTCGAACCTTCTACCACAGATTATCAACCCCATCCAACTATCCAACCTATACCCACATTCTACGCTTTAGACTTTGCATCCGTGCGCTAACCATACCGATAGGTAAACTTGTTGAATTTTTAAGAACTGCATTTGCGCTCCCTTAAATTTGTTGGCGATATTTACCTGATCTGTCTTCTAATTTTTCCACGCTGAAAAGAAGAGCATGATTTACGTTCACAAAAGTGTTGATGGGCACGATTTGCAGGCTATCAGCAACGAATTTTGTTGATTTTTCACCATTTTGTCGTCTGGCCAGAAAAATGACAGAACAGATTGACACTTTTTTCCATTGCTTGTTAACCGTGCTTTACCGTTGAAAAGCGTCTCAAAACAGACGTTAATCGTATAAAAAGTCTCGTGAATCGTGCCTTAAACGTTTTAATGTCATGTTAAACCATTCAAGTGCTCTACAAAGCTTTAAAAGCGCTACTTTAATGCTTGAGTCTTTTGCCATTGCTTCGTTTAATCTCAGCGATGCGACCCTACATAGACCCTATAGTTTTATCGATTAACTCCCCAGAAATGCTTCCAGAGTAAGATCAGTAGTGGGCTTGAGAACTCTAACTCTTACTTTTGTTTCCTCGGGTATTCTTTTTCTCGATGTTAATTTTTTCGTCAATTCTACGTAGAGTTATACCCTTATTCTTGATCGTACTGGGAAATTTTCATTTTAGGTTTGGCTTTTTTATACGCTCCGCTTCTCTTAAAATATCTTCCATGTAGTATCTCAATATAGCAACACTAGCGACGAGCGTGACTACGTCAGAGGCCAGTGGTTTCGGATGATTAATGTGTTGACATATGACCTCTTAATTGACCAAAATCTTGAATTTGTGACGTGATAGCCTCTATAGACAATCTTGGACTAGCCTGCGAGCAGGCTCACTTGATAGGCAAGGGTGGCTTCGCCGGCTGGAGATTGCGGCTCCACCGCCCTTGCCTATCAAGTGAGCCTGCTCGCAGGCTAATCTTGGACAAATTAAATGGAACATTGAGACCACCCCTCCCCTCAAAATCAGTGATGGGAAAATGGCGCGTTTTGGCCTTCACGTACCTTCATCCTTGATTTGGGGGAGAGGGGGCATTTCTGTTCCATTTTATTTTGTCCAAGATTGCAATCTTGGACAAATTAAATGGAACATTGAGACCACCCCTCCCCTCAAAATCAGTGATGGGAAAATGTTGCGTTTTGGCCTTCACGCACCTTCATCCTTGATTTGGGGGAGAGGGGGCATTTCTGTTCCATTTTATTTTGTCCAAGATTGTCTAAGAGCACCTGCTTGGCGTTACCAGTAGTATATGGGGTAATCACGACACGAAATCTGCTCTCGTTCGCTCAAAAGTTACATCATCCCAGAGCACATCTCCCATTCAAAAAATAAACTGAGCAAGGCGACACTAAAAAAAAACTAAATGCAAGTGGCATTTCACGTTAACATAAATTGCAAACAAAAAAGGGAATAAAACTATTGGAAAAAAAAAACAAAAACAAAAATAAACAAAAAGAAAGAAATCACATTTAAGGAAGATTCGAACCTTCTACCACAGATTATCAACCCCATCCAACTATCCAACCTATACCCACATTCTACGCTTTAGACTTTGCATCCGTGCGCTAACCATACCGATAGGTAAACTTGTTGAATTTTTAAGAACTGCATTTGCGCTCCCTTAAATTTGTTGGCGATATTTACCTGATCTGTCTTCTAATTTTTCTACGCTGAAAAGAAGAGCATGATTTACGTTCACAAAAGTGTTGATGGGCACAATTTGCAGGCTATCAGCAACGAATTTTGTCGATTTTTCACGATTTTGTCGTCTGGCCAGAAAGGTGACAGAACAGATTGACACTTTTTTCCATTGCTTGTTAACCGTGCATAACCGTTGAAAAGCGTCAGCTCTCAAAACAGACGTTAATCGTATAAAAAGTCTCGTTGCTGATAGCCTGCAAATCGTGCCCATCAACACTTTTGTGAACGTAAATCATGCTCTTCTTTTCAGCGTGGAAAAATTAGAAGACAGATCAGGTAAATATCGCCAACAAATTTAAGGGAGCGCAAATGCAGTTCTTAAAAATTCAACAAGTTTACCTATCGGTATGGTTAGCGCACGGATGCAAAGTCTAAAGCGTAGAATGTGGGTATAGGTTGGATAGTTGGATGGGGTTGATAATCTGTGGTAGAAGGTTCGAATCCTCCTTACATGCGATTTCTTTCTTTTCGTTTTTTTTTTTGTTTTTGTTTTTTTTTTCCAATAGTTTTATTCCCTTTTTTTTTTGCAATTTATGTTAACGTGAAATGCCACTTGCATTTAGTTTTTTTTCAGTGTCGCCTTGCTCAGTTTATTTTTTGAATAGGAGATGTGCTCTCGGATGATGTAACTTTTGAGCGAACAAGAGCAGATTTCGTGTCGTGATTACCCCATATACTACTGGTAACGCCAAGCAGATGCTCTTAGACAATCTTGGACAAAATAAAATGAAACAGAAATGCCCCCTCTCCCCCAAATCAAGGATGAAGGTGCGTGAAGGCCAAAACGCGCCATTTTCCCATCACTGATTTTGAGGGGAGGGGTGGTCTCAATGTTCCATTTAATTTGTCCAAGATTGCAATCTTGGACAAAATAAAATGGAACAGAAATGCCCCCTCTCCCCCAAATCAAGGATGAAGGTACGTGAAGGCCAAAACGCGCCATTTTCCCATCACTGATTTTGAGGGGAGGGGTGGTCTCAATGTTTCATTTAATTTGTCCAAGATTATTCTGCGAGCAGGCTCACTTGATAGGCAAGGGCGGTGGAGCCGCAATCGCCAGCCGGCGAAGCCACCCTTGCCTATCAAGTGAGCCTGCTCGCAGGCTAGTCCAAGATTGTCTATAGAGGCTATCACGTCACAAATTCAAGATTTTGGTCAATTAAGAGGTCATATGTCAACACATTAATCATCCGAAACCAGTGGCCTCTGACGCAGTCACGCTCGTCGCTAGTGTTGCTATGTTGAGACACTACATGGAAGATCTTTTAAGAGAAGCGGAGCGTATAAAAAAGCCAAACCTAAAATGAAAATTTGCCAGTACGATCAAGAATAAGGGTATAACTCTACGTAGAATTGACGAAAAAATTGCCATCGAGAAAAAGAATACCCGAGGAAACAAAAGTAAGAGTTAGAGTTCTCAAGCCCACTACTGATCTTACTCTGGAAGCATTTCTGGGGAGTTAATCGATAAAACTATAGGGTCTATGTAGGGTCGCATCGCTGAGATTAAACGAAGCAATGGCAAAAGACTCAAGCATTAAAGTAGCGCTTTTAAAGCTTTGTAGAGCACTTGAATGGTTTTACATGACATTAAAACGTTTAAGGCACGATTCACGAGACTTTTTATACGATTAACGTCTGTTTTGAGACGCTTTTCAACGGTAAAGCACGGTTAACAAGCAATGGAAAAAAGTGTCAATCTGTTCTGTCCCCTTTCTGGCCAGACGACAAAATCGTGAAAAATCGACAAAATTCGTTGCTGATAGCCTGCAAATCGTGCCCATCAACACTTTTGTGAACGTAAATCATGCTCTTCTTTTCAGCGTGGAAAAATTAGAAGACAGATCAGGTAAATATCGCCAACAAATTTAAGGGAGCGCAAATGCAGTTCTTAAAAATTCAACAAGTTTACCTATCGGTATGGTTAGCGCACGGATGCAAAGTCTAAAGCGTAGAATGTGGGTATAGGTTGGATAGTTGGATGGGGTTGATAATCTGTGGTAGAAGGTTCGAATCTTCCTTACATGCGATTTCTTTCTTTTTGTTTTTTTTTGTTTTTGTTTTTTTTTTTTCCAATAGTTTTATTCCCTTTTTTGTTTGCAATTTATGTTGACGTGAAATGCCACTTGCATTTAGTTTTTTTTCAGTGTCGCCTTGCTCAGTTTATTTTTTGAATGCGAGATGTGCTCTCGGATGATGTAACTTTTGAGCGAACGAGAGCAGATTTCGTGTCGTGATTACCCCATATACTACTGGTAACGCCAAGCAGGTGCTCTTAGACAATCTTGGACAAAATAAAATGGAACAGAAATGCCCCCTCTCCCCAAATCAAGGATGAAGGTGCGTGAAGGCCAAAACGCAACATTTTCCCATCACTGATTTTGAGGGGAGGGGTGGTCTCAATGTTCCATTTAATTTGTCCAAGATTGCAATCTTGGACAAAATAAAATGGAACAGAAATGCCCCCTCTTCCCCAAATCAAGGATGAAGGTACGTGAAGGCCAAAACGCGCCTTTTTGCCCTCACTGATTTTGAGGGGAGGGGTGGTCTCAATGTTCCATTTAATTTGTACAAGATTGCAATCTTGGACAAAATAAAATGGAACAGAAATGCCCCCTCTCCCCCAAATCAAGGATGAAGGTACGTGAAGGCCAAAACGCGCCATTTTCCCATCACTGATTTTGAGGGGAGGGGTGGTCTCAATGTTCCATTTAATTTGTCCAAGATTAGCCTGCGAGCAGGCTCACTTGATAGGCAAGGGCGGTGGAGCCGCAATCTCCAGCCGGCGAAGCCACCCTTGCCTATCAAGTGAGCCTGCTCGCAGGCTAGTCCAAGATTGTCTATAGAGGCTATCACGTCACAAATTCAAGATTTTGGTCAATTAAGAGGTCATATGTCAACACATTAATCATCCGAAACAACTGCCCTCTGACGCAGTCACGCTCGTCGCTAGTGTTGCTATGTTGAGATACTACATGGAAGATATTTTAAGAGAAGCGGAGCGTATAAAAAAGCCAAACCTAAAATGAAAATTTCCCAGTACGATCAAGAATAAGGGTATAACTCTACGTAGAATTGACGAAAAAATTGCCATCGAGAAAAAGAATACCCGAGGAAACAAAAGTAAGAGTTAGAGTTCTCAAGCCCACTACTGATCTTACTCTGGAAGCATTTCTGGGGAGTTAATCGATAAAACTATAGGGTCTATGTAGGGTCGCATCGCTGAGATTAAACGAAGCAATGGCAAAAGACTCAAGCATTAAAGTAGCGCTTTTAAAGCTTTGTAGAGCACTTGAATGGTTTTACATGACATTAAAACGTTTAAGGCACGATTCACGAGACTTTTTATACGATAAACGTCTGTTTTGAGACGCTTTTTAACGGTTACGCACGGTTAACAAGCAATGGAAAAAAGTGTCAATCTGTTCTGTCACCTTTCTGGCTAGACGACAAAATCGTGAAAAATCGACAAAATTCGTTGCTGATAGCCTGCAAATCGTGCCCATCAACACTTTTGTGAACGTAAATCATGCTCTTCTTTTCAGCGTGGAAAAATTAGAAGACAGATCAGGTAAATATCGCCAACAAATTTAAGGGAGCGCAAATGCAGTTCTTAAAAATTCAACAAGGTTACCTATCGGTATGGTTACCGCACGGATGCAAAGTCTAAAGTGTAGAATGTGGGTATAGGTTGGATAGTTGGATGGGGTTGATAATCTGTGGTAGAAGGTTCGAATCCTCCTTAAATGCGATTTCTTTCTTTTGGTTTTTTTTTGTTTTTGTTTTTTTTTTCCAATAGTTTTATTCCCTTTTTTGTTTGCAATTTATGTTAACGTGAAATGCCACTTGCATTTAGTTTTTTTTCAGTGTCGCCTTGCTCAGTTTATTTTTTGAATGGGAGATGTGCTCTCGGATGATGTAACTTTTAAGCAAACGAGAGCAGATTTCGTGTCTTGATTACCCCATATACTACTGGTAACGCCAAGCAGGTGCTCTTAGACAATCTTGGACAAAATAAAATGGAACAGAAATGCCCCCTCTTCCCCAAATCAAGGATGAAGGTGCGTGAAGGCCAAAACGCGCCATTTTCCCATCACTGATTTTGAGGGGAGGGGTGGTCTCAATGTTCCATTTAATTTGTCCAAGATTGCAATTTTGGACAAAATAAAAGGGAACAGAAATGCCCCCTCTCCCCCAAATCAAGGATGAAGGTACGTGAAGGCCAAAACGCGCCATTTTCCCATCATTGATTTTGAGGGGAGGGGTGGTCTCAATGTTCCATTTAATTTGTCCAAGATTGCAATCTTGGACAAAAGAAAATGGAACAGAAATGCCCCCTCTCCCCCAAATCAAGGATGAAGGTGCGTGAAGGCCAAAACGCGCCATTTTCCCATCACTGATTTTGAGGGGAGGGGTGGTCTCAATGTTCCATTTAATTTGTCCAAGATTGCAATCTTGGACAAAATAAAATGGAACAGAAATTCCCCCTCTTCCCCAAATCAAGGATGAAGGTGCGTGAAGGCCAAAACGCGCCATTTTCCCATCCTTGATTTTGGGGGGAGGGGTGGTCTCAATGTTCCATTTAATTTGTCCAAGATTGTAGCTTACCCTGCTCGCAGGGTAGGCTTGCTGGGCGCTATTGAAGCACTGCAGCTAAAACATAGTCGACTGGTTGCAGCCGACGCTGGCAGGATATCGCTTGTTATCGTATGCGATTATTTTTAAATTCTCGAGTGAGTCTTTGGGGTAATATTCTTTTCACTTTATACAAGACTTATCCAATGCATCTGTTGTTGTTGTTTGGCAGATCAATCGGAAGAAGGAACTGACTCGCAAGGGATTGCTCTAGGAAATCGAGATCATGGTGGATCTACTTATTTATTTAAACTGTTTAAAATGTATCTACTTTGTTAATTGCTGAATCGTTTACATCTAGTGGCAGATCAAGTGGAAGAGCAATGGAACCAATTACATGGGATTAGTAGCCATGGAAATAGAGATCAAAGTGGTGGACATATAGGTATTTCATATACAGTAAAAACCCGCGTGTAAGAACGTAGGGGTTTCGGAACATGCTGGCAGAAATTTCCCATTCTTATACCCCAAAATATACTTAGCCAAGCAAAATTTATTTGGTAATAGCCAGGATGAATTACATGTAAATCTGGACCTAGACTGTCCAACGTGACGTATCCATAACTTGTGTAAACTGTAAAACCTGGCACTACATCATTTTTATTTATGTCTTACACATATTTAACCATATTTTAATGTTTATTGGACTGATACTGTCTCTGTACCTTTCACTATTAATACTGGCATGGTTTGACTTTGTTTTTTAAATAATGAAGTTATTTTTCTTGTAGCAGGTACTATAGCAAATATACAAGGGACTATCTCTACAGGTACATTAAATTACTTTAATAATATTTCTGATAATAATAATAATAATAATAATAATAATCACTTTATTCAAGTCTCAAGGGTGTTTACAGCTGAGCACAAGTGCTCTACTATTTGGAGAGACTGCAAATCAAGTAAAATCAGAAAAAAAATGAAATCAAATGGGAAAACCGGAGTACCCAGGAAAAAAAACCTTTTGGAAGGGAGTAGATAACTAGCAAACTAAACCCACATATGGCATCGAATGCTGGAATCGACCTCGAGCCACATTGGTGGAGGGCGAGTGTTCTCACCACTGTGCTAGCCCTGCTCCCACTATCCTTTAGGGGGCTTTTAATGGGTAAAACAGTAACTTGACTTTTTTGGCCTACCTAGTTTACGTCAGTGATGAAGATGATGACTTGCTGCCTTCTCTTCACTCCACTCCAAGACCAAATCAGTATTATCCAGGTATTTAAAGGCCCTTTCCCTTTCCCTTATGCCATGTGACTTTTTAAAGGTTGTAGTGTGATGGGTACTCTCAAATAAGTGCGGCCGCTGAATAAGTACTGCATCTAGTGCTCCCAGGCCTGGTTGTTCAAAAGCAGATTAACGATAATCCCAGATTAAAAATTAGCCAAGGTTTTTTTTTCTTTACTCCCAAATGCTGTTCAACGCTTTTATTCTGCAAAAATTAACATTAGAGGAAATCAATATTGAAAAACACAAATAAGCAAAAGAAACTGTTACCCAAAAGTTGAAAACATGAAACAAAAGGTATACGCTAATCCTGGATTAAGTGAATCAGCTTTGAGCAACCGGGCCAAGGTGATTATTAGACATATAGCAAATTATCCATTCTGATGAAAGCATATTGTACACCCTTGTTATTATTTTTTCGGAGTAAGTTGTTTTGCCTTTAGGTATTAACCTCTTCATTGCCTGATTGTGACAGTAACTGACAATGTGCTTTGTTTCTTTGTTTTTTAGACACCAATAGCCAGACTGCCAATGGGTTGACAAGGAGAATATATGGTGAGTGGCACTTTTCTTTTCTGAAGTCAAACAGTATAGGGATAAGAGTTTGAACTAGAATTTCTGTGTTTTCTGTTTACCATTGTGTACTGTCAATATTTAATCTTCGTGTAGTTTTAGAGATCATCTTCATCTTATTATCCTTGATCGTAGTGGATGTTGCCTTGTGTATCTGCCTGGGATGTAATGACATTCATCTGCTCAATCCATTAGAAAACATTGTAAAAGTGCCCACTACGATTAGATCAAGCACTGAATTAACATCTTGGGAGGAAAATGCCAGAGAAGGTGAGAATCACCCATGTAGCATCGGTAATTTACAAGTGTCATATTACACAACAATGCTGTGAACCCCCCCCCCCCCCCCCTTCCCCCTCTCAACCAGTGTCAGTTGAGGGTAAAGACAACTACCTTTTCGAATTTGAAGTAGCTGTTACAAAATGTGGATTTTTTTTACCCAAGATATCACTAATTCACCATTGTTATTATTGAATTTTGCAAAATTCAGTATGCAAGTAAATCATGGTTATACATGTAATTTCAAATAATTTATTTTTCTTCCTTTATGGTAAAGTTGGAGATATAAGAGATGAACCAAATCTGCTCTGTGGTGCAGAACTTGGTAAGTTGTGAGCAGTTTACCGGTTTACCTTGTTTTCCGAAATAACTTACCGGTAATGACCTTCTGCAGCCACTTTGTTCCAAGAAAGATACTAGTAACTGAAAAAATGAAACTACAGTGCAATAAATCCTTGTTTTTCAGGTTTCTCAAAAGGTCCAGATACCAGTAACCACGGTCTAATTGTATCTAGGCTGGCCTCTATGCTTGTTGATGTGAAGTTTGAATACAATACTGTTATGTAATTATACCACAATCCTAATTTCTAAACACAGATTGTGGGACTGGAGCTGCCTATGATGTAACAATTTTTGAGCAGCTTCTTAATGTAAACCAAATTGTTCAACAGCTGGATGTTCTCTGCTTGCCACCTTTACAGGTACAGGTGTATGTCTCAATTAAGAGGATGGGTATGCTTATGGATTCTGAATTAGAAACCGATTCACGATGTTTTCCTAAATGTTTGATATTTCATAGGTACGACTGCAGGGTCACTTTGATTCCGTGCCTGACTGTATAATACGATACAGACCCACAAAAGAAGCAGCAGAACTTTTACGGTGGGTACAGAGTGGCTTCTTTCATAAGAGTGCATCAAAGATTGTCTGTACTTGAATGAAACAACGAGAGATATCATATTCACTGGTCAATTTTCTGAATTAACTCCCCTTTGACTAGAGTGGAGTGATCTTCCTGTGAGTGGAAGAAAATTATTGATGTTATCAAGGTGTTTAATTATTATTGCCTTGTATTGTCTAGTTGAACGGTTTACGGTCGTTTCGCCTACGGGTCGTTTCGCCTACTGTCTGTTCGCCTACGTCTAGAGTCCATTCGCCTACGTCCAATATGTCAGTTCGCCTACGTCTTAAACTCCACACTATGACTATCATTTTGTAAAACTGTTGACCACCTTGAAACAACATACAAATGAACGTAAATAAAAACGAAAGATTTGACTAACTGGTCGTGTGGATGTGGATAGACCACGCGTGCCACTCGTGTCGGCGAAATCTCAACCGCTACACTCCGCAAATTTAACAGACTAAGGCTTAGGTTCGGGCGCAAAGTCTATTAATCACACATTGGCCCTTCCTTTGCCGTGGACCGGAATGCTTCGAAAAAAGATTGATAATAAGTAAGTTCTATTTGTATTTTCTTTCCTTCCCTCCGCCATTCTCCCGCTGGTTTGTGAACTCGCCCCAGGCTTCACGATATCTCTGTTCCGAAGAAAATGGCCGAAGGAACTTATAGATT
The DNA here is from genome assembly GCF_036669935.1 of Montipora foliosa. NCBI lineage: Eukaryota > Metazoa > Cnidaria > Anthozoa > Scleractinia > Acroporidae > Montipora > Montipora foliosa. The sequence continues at coordinate 18,631,793 of NC_090879.1, forward strand.
TGCGTTCTTCTTCGAAACATTCCGGTCAACAGCGAAGGAAAAGGCAACCCCTGAGCCTGATTAGGATTAGCTTTAAAATTGCCAAATTGAAGTCGATGTTTCGGTAGTGTAGAGGTTAAGTGCATTTGCTCTTAAGACATTGAACCTAATGCGACATCGTTCGGTCAACATCGTTCGGTCAACTTTTTTTAATTTTAAGTGGCACACGCTGCTAATCTATAATTGTAGTCCTAGTCCGGGTTCATTTCGCGACATTTTAGAGTAAATTCGTTAATCAGTCACTTTTACGTATAAACTTATTTATTGCTTACATATATTAAGTTTTACCTATTACATGCGGGGACGTTTGGGTTGTCCGCGTGACTCCCGCCCCTTAAAACAGTTCATTCGCGATTAATAGACAATATTCGTATTCTCGGTATTGGACTGGAACTAGCTTGCAATGGAGCCTAGTGCGGGGGAATATATCAGAAAGTATTTGCATTCGAAAAGATTACCCCAGATTAGCCCCCAAATTAGCCTCCAAGCTAGTTCCAGTCCAATACCGAGAATACGAATATTGTCTATTCTAATAAACTCAATGTATGGTTTTACTGGCTACGAGCAGGTCCATTCAGATGGGAGCAGCAGCTGAGAAGTTGTGCAGCGTTCTTGTTGCCGGTCTGGTTCTGCTCCCAGGCGTCGAACAGTTTCTGCTGAAGTTGCCTGTACTCTCTCCTCTGGATCCGCTGTAATTTCTTGTCTGATATCAGCTTGATGGTAAGTAACATTTCCGTTCACTTTTAGCCTCAAAGAACGGAAAGTACATTTGAAGCGGCAACTTCAGAGGAGGTAAATAACAAGGCTTGAAGCCGTGGTGATTTAATATTATCTTTCTGGTCTACTTGACGAAAACCAAAGCTGCGAATCTCATTGGAAAGAATCTGGACAATGTATTTTTTCTTTAATAGACAACAACACTATGCGAATGTTTGGAGGAAACGGTGGTTGATACGGAAGAGGTAATGCTATTTACCAGTTTTGTCATTAACCATTTTGTTCGTTGTTTGCAACTCAACCCACTCCAGAATTTCCAATAATTACCTAATATGTATGTTTTTCCTGTTGCCATATAATGCAAGAATTGTATCCACGTACATCATGACGAAAGCGGAAAGATCCTATAGAGAAGAAGCCCTGCCCATTTCACGCTAGTCCGAACGCTAAAAAACTAACCGTTGTTATGTGCAATGTGAAAAACATCACGGGGAACTATTCCTTCATATTTATTTACATTAAATTTGTGTTAGATACTTTAATGGACTTTCGTATTACCTTTCCTGAAATATATCATCCAAATCGTTGCGCTTTCTCTTAGGTGCGACAAAAAAGACGCAGGTTCCAGGAAAAATGTCAGGTACAAATTTTCCTCTGGATTTAAAATATTTTCAGGCTCAGCCCTAGCCTAATGCATCTCTATGTAGACAATCGGTTCCTCTGTGTACTACTTCCTGCCAAAAACCTTAGTAATATATAGGTCTCGTTTTTTACGTAGAGAGAAAATGAGGGCAAACGCTAACGCACGGATCATGATCATTGTGGTGGTGATGATGGCGAGGGCAATGACAGTGGAACTGTAAGTACCTGCCGTAAATGCTATGATAACTTAAAGAAAATTGGATAAAAAGTCGTATTGCTCTCAGTCTCTCTGAGGAGTTCCAAATTTTTCAATGAGTATTTCATGATGCTTTTCAATGGTATGAAAAGGCTCAAGCTTATGGAAATTTGGATTGTGACAGGGTAACCATGTCTAGCAGTACTGAAACAGTAAGTAATGAAACAGTCCCCTCTAATATTGCAAAGTTTGAACCGTTAGAAATTCTTTTGTTAAGGCAACACTTTATCCCGTAGCTCTTACCGAGGGCCACCCTCTCATCTTGTACCTTCCATTATTTGTGTTGTGTTTTGCAGGTAACATTACACATTCCTGAAGACAACAACTCGCCAAGATGTTCCAACGCAGAGCAAGGTTCCATCCCCACATCAAAAATTTAGTTGTTTTTTTTTATTATATCCACATGAAAACACCTTCGTGAATAAGCTATTGACAAAACGTTAAATTGCCTCTAAACTTGAACATTCAATTATTCTCTTTGCCTGCGTAGTTGGCGGTATTGTTGGCGTGATAGACATAACCCTCACGGAGAATGAGGAGGGGCGCTGTGAGATACATCAAAGCTCCCCTCCCCGTTGACCGCTCATTAATTTGCCTCTCTCGCCTACAATACCACCAACTGCACAGGCTATTTTTCTCTTACAAGGTACATTCATCCGGCTACTGGGCTAGTAACAAGCAAATGGAATATCATATGTAACGTGCCACCCATGGTTCGAACAAAAACTTAACTTTTGGCACTTACGTAGCATTTGAAAAAGAAATAAGACAGGGAAAAACAAAACAACGTTGCTGTAATTCAAGGCTTTCGTCTTAAGGGTAAAGCACCGTTTTCGCTGTCTATAGCTTGAAGAATGGATGTAATTAAATAGTCAGGCATAATAGATGAATTCACGTTTTTCTTTCCGATTAATTTGATTGATGTTTTTCTTGTCAAGTTGCAACAAAGATTGTAAAAAGATAATAATAATAATATTAAAAGTGAAGGTTTAAAAAAAACGAATTGCTCTTGTGAACAAGATATACAGTCCACAGCAAGCACTCGGCTCCTACAGCCCCTGTGAAGCGCAGTAACAAGCCTTTTATTAAATCTTTTAAAACTGCGCACTTTTGTAAATAGTCTGTACGAGGAAAATGCCACACAGCTGTAGCCTATACGCGTACCTCAAATCTCAGCGCTCGCACTAGGCCACTTTTGAATTGGCCGAAAACAACAAGTTACCTCTCTACTTTGCACCCTATGTACGCATAACTTCTGAAATAGCCGTCCATGATAGCCCATTGAAGGCGGCAGTTTGACAAGTTTATGATAGAATTTTTTGTGAAAATCAAGGTAAACTAGCCGGCGGTGAGAGGCAAAGCAGGCGGCGGTATACCGCCGGTAGGTAACCGGCTTCTATTGAAACCCCAGCATATATCAATCCGACTATGGACTCTTGCGTGAAACCAGAGACAACAGAAAC
>NC_090879.1:18639909-18642409 GCF_036669935.1 Montipora foliosa
GTATTGTATTACATTACACCAGTATATTACGAAAAACTAAAAGTAATCATTAATTATGAAGTGCGGCCGTGGGGACGAAATTTGGGTTCTGGGATATCATGTTTCCGTCCTAGTAAACTTCCTAATTCGAACCTGAGCATAATGCCTTTCTTACATATCGATACATTCGTAACTCCTTCAAGGAAATAGGCGTTTAGAATCCTACATTAAATCCTAGTAGAAGAAAGGACTAGTTCCCACGATGTAGTACGTTGGCTGTGTATGGAACACGTTAACAGCATATTTGCACGTTTGGTTAAGCAACAGTACTACTTATCAACTCATAGTTCGACGGGTCACGGTAACTAAGTGTCACGCTTTCCTCAACTTTACTACACCATTATGAAAACTACAAGGTAGTCTTTAGATATCCGTTTTACGATGCTCAGACTTGCTCAGACTGCTACGAAAACCACCAAGTGCGCAATAGTCTGCGCATGTGACGTATGACGTCATTCAAAATGGCGCAGAAAATGCAGACGGTCAACAATAAAATCTCAAAATATTTCACCCTTGAAACCACAAGACACCTAGGATTATTAACTGCGTTCGGCTTCGTCGAAAGCAAAAAATATTTTTACGGTCTGTAAACCGTGGTACTTGCTTGTAAAAAACGTGCTAAAGAAAGGCACTACCTTTCGAAATACTGGCTTTAGATAGAATTTTTCTTCATCAATCAATCAGCTTTGCTCTTTTTGACGAGTACATAAGTTTGGCTTCGCACGAGACAGCAATGCGATGACACCTCCTTCGTCACCAGTCTTTTAAGACTTGCACGCGCTACTAGCCTTCCCTCTTTTCTGCGAAATATCACGCGAGAGCGGCACACAACAGAAAACGCGAGTGAGAGGAGCGTGACATCTCCTGTTCTCCCACGCAGGTCCTTAGAGACCTTTCGAACTAAAAAAAAAATCCGATTATTCGCTATTTCCCCCTTCCCATAATGTAATACGTTTTAGGGGGGAGGTGGGGGGAGGTTCTTTACATAAAAACAATACAAGTTATTTACTCTTGGGTCTGTATCGTGCTTCATTGAACTGGATATCCATTGTTTTAATGAATAACCCCCCAAATGAACTGTATGTTATGGGATGTGTGGAAATAGCGAGTTGGTAACAGCGAGAGAACGCATTCGCAATGTTGGCGCAATGTTGGCCTTGGTTGTGCGTACCGTTAGCCTGACTGGCCAACAATGGAGGGCGCGTTTCCAAGGACACTGAAAGTTGACAAATTGGAGCAAAATAACCTGGTAAAACAACTAGAAAAACATTTTTTTACTGTGACATTTCACTTTTTAATCATGATCGTTAAAACTTTGTACAAGGTGAGCAGCCATTAAAAACAATATGTTATTACCTTAATCCTGATAATATGTCGGCTGAATCACAACATCAAAATACTATATCATGGAAGTTCAGTCAAGTCAGTGTATATAGTATGCAAATAAATAAATAAAATTGAATCTTCCATTAAATATTAAGAGAGACAAGAAGGGAAGCAAACCAACGCGAAAGAACGCTCCCTCGCAACTCGCCGCAAGAGCGACAAGCAGTTCGCGTTCGTCTCGTGATGGCGCTCCACTTATTCCCGGAAAAAATGCGCCTCAGCCCATCTCAACCAGGGAAGAATACAATAATTCATTTCGTTGACACAAAATATCTACTGAAAAAAATAATCCTGAAAGTTAAAACTTCTCTCTGCCAGTTTTCTTCATCAGATGTTGATAAACACCACTTTCATAATCCAATGCTATTTTTTTACACATGCGTTTACTGATTTGGAAAACCCTCTTTTTCTTTTTTGAAAAGCCCCAGACACGTTTCTGTCTCGCAACAGCGGTTTGTTTGTCTTAAAATGTTGTTCTTTACAATCTGAAAGCTACACAATCTGGAACCAACAAAAGCCGGCTCTGGTTTTTCATTGTATAATCCAATGACCAAGAATGTCAACTAACATGAAAGAATGTTAATTACGAAGGTCCGGAATTAACCATAAGAGGTCATGCTTTTGAAAAAATAATCGAAAAAATCGGCGGTGCCATCAACGCCTTTGTTTGAAAAGTCTAAGATTCCACACAAGTTCCGCTGAACTATGAAGATGGCGACCTTTTACTGACACCTATTTACACCCTATGAAAAAAAGCACTCTAGTAAGTAAGAATATAACAGGGCTTTAGTTGCAGCTTTCAGTTATTCCAGGATGAAGATACTATGCAGGAGTGTTGAAACGTTGAATAGTAACTTTGTAAGTTGCAGTCATTAATATTAAACCAGAATAGCATCAAACCATGCTTGTTTTTGGGCTCTCAAAATCGGGCGTTAGGTTCTCATGCAAATAAGGTTGATTATGAACTTGTTGGTACTGCCATAGAAGGCCTTGACAAGTCCTCGAGAAGACCCTCTCTTCTTAATCGAGCTCGCTCGTTCTTGAACCAAGTGTTGACATGACGTGCCAGCACTTG
>NC_090879.1:18649909-18654909 GCF_036669935.1 Montipora foliosa
TTTGCCGCAAAAAGAATCGACTGATTTGCATGGATATCTCGTCTTAGAGACAAGCTTTTATACAGGACAGCAGTTCAACGCCTACAAGAGCTTGGAAGCGTTTAATCAGATGGTTTCTGGTTTCGTAACTTCTGTAAGAGGGTGCAAGATTTCCAATAAGCATGTGGTCGTCGCAAAAGTGCGGCACTCTCAACGAATGAATGACCCGCTGGTGAACATTTGGATAATCGCCGACAGTGATGGAACCATTCTGTCCACTCACTGTTTAGGCTGCAAAGCTGGGCTCACTGAGTCATGTTCTCACATCGCCAGTGTTTTATTTTACATTGAAGCTTGGATACGAATCAATGGCAAATTAGCTTGCACACAAGTAAAGTGTACATGGCTTCTACCCACTTTCGTGAATCAGGTGCCCTATGCTAGGGTTCGAAATATTGACTTTTCTTCGGCAAAAAAGATGAAGGAAAACCTCGATGCAAAAATCGATTGTTTGACTGAGAGTAACATCGAAGATGTGTTTTCACATCAGCAGGGTCAAGCAGAAACGGGGCGCCCCAACGTTCTTTCCCCATCACAAGCGGAGATGACGTCTCTCTTTTAGAAATTAAATAACTGCAAATTAAAGCCAGTAACTCTGAGTTTAACTGCCAAATATGCTGATCATTTCATAGCTAAAAGTAGGACTGTCCCAGTTGTTTCTGACCTGTTCGAGACAGAGAATCTTGATCTGGATTATCATGAACTATACATACAGTGGTATTAAAAACGAAAATTACACTAACCAAGTTTCAATGGTGTGACTTTCGTCGACAACTATCAGCGACAGTTGTCTCTTGAGCGCCGTGGATTCATCCCGCAACAACCGCAAGTCTCGACAAAGCTTGCTCAGCGGAAGGGTAAATGACTTGAAAGTTGTTGTTCTTCATCTCATTTAATACATCCACAGTTTTCTCAAAACCCTTAACGCTCATATCAAAATCATTAGAATTAATGTGTTCCTCTCCTATACTTCGTAACGGTACAATAACCCAACACGAGGGCCGATCTCTTCCAGAAATGCTTTCATTTTCCAATTGCTTGACAAGTACAGAGCTTTGGTAGATCAGGCTCTTCCGAATCCTGTAGGAAGGACAGCCAATACATCTGTTAGGAGATTGGACCCGAGTCTAGAGTATTATGGGATATAGAGCGAGAGTAACACGAGTTAAAGTTGTTAAAGACGTTTATATGAACCGGTGTCGTCTCTTCCACGCAATAACATGGTACCAGGAGTAAAGAAAATAAGAAAATTACTGCTGAACTACTTCTAATCTGCTGTGAAACCTGTTTGGAGGTTCCAGGAGGAAAATCTGTAAACATTTCTGCGAAGACAGTCACCGAACCAATTCGCACCAAACCTCCTGCAATTGACATCGTGAGGCGAAAAGCGATATAGAGCGTTTTTACATGACGTCACGGCAGCCATGTTGGTGTTCCAAAACAAAGAAACGGCGGCCATGTTGGTGTTCCAAACTAATCCTCTGGGAATTGAACTCAATTTTTATGCAAATAGTTTCTTTTGTTTCATTAAATTTGTATTTATTTTGGTCACGTGAGTGAAAACGCTCTATTCTGAGCGAATTTTCATCGTCAACTTTCTGCTGGAGCAAGGAATTCTGATAATTTCTGCATCTGTTTATTGCTGCCGTTGTGAAAGATGTCTGGCGAAGGAGATGAGGGTGCTCCTGCTCAAAATCCGGCTGATCATTTTTCTGGAAATATTATGAACTTTGAGCGACCAAAGTTCAATGCTCGCCAAGAAAATCGCCTCGAAGCATAAAAAGCATTCAACAAAAAGTGTGGATATATCTTCAAAGGAAGCCTCGTTGATATATCAGAGGAACGAAAGTGTATACTGGTACAAGATTGGCTCGGACAGAAGATTTATGACAGTTTAGACTGGGGCGAACTTGAAGATGTAAACAATTACGAACTGATGTGGACTAAACTGGAAGGAGCGGTAATTAAAGTGCTGAATGTAATGGGATTGTAGCTTCAAAGAAATTCAAGGAACGAGTTCAGAACCCTAAAGAGACAATCACTTCGTTTGTCTCTGATTTGATGCTGTTAGTTAAAGATTGCAATTACATAGATGAAGATAGACAAGTGAGAGACCAGATTGTGTATGGAGTTTCTGATGATGATTTGAAGAAAAAACTGCCTACTCGAATTCAAGCTGTGTCAATTGTTAAAGCGCATGAAACCACAAACCAAGAAGGTCAGGAATGCTGTCTAAAACCACATGTGAGTGATAGTACCAAAGCTGTATTTAAAGATAAGCCAAACAAACGTCTTATGTGTAACTACTGTGCTAACAAGAAAGGATCACATAGCTTCACCAACAAGAGACACTGCCCTGCCTGGGGAGCAGTGTGTGACCTTTTCAGGATTAACAACCATTTTAAACATTCCAAGGAATGTAAGCGACTCCAAAAAGAGAGAAAATCGAAACCAGCAAATCAAAAGCAATCACAATCATCTAAGAAACCATTTGTCCAGAAAGTTGATGAAGATGGTGAAGAGCATTTTTATGAAGTTGTGGACCAAATGTGTGCCCTGAAACAACAATGTGACCATCGAAAAGCTTTTGCAAACCTTCTTGTCTCAAAGAAAAGAATCTCTTTGAACTTTCAGACAGACTCTGGTTCCACATGCAGTACTTTACCAGTTGATATGTACAAGGAGATAAGTGGTGATCATGACCTACAGGACCTAAATACAACTTTCCGTCCAGTCCTTTCACTCTATGATGAGAAAACTCAGATCCAAACACTGGGAACCATAAAATGTTTTGTGTTCAACCCTGCAACTGGAGAAGAAGGGAGTATTCAGTTTAGAATCGTTGCTGAGGACCTGACCCCTCTAATTGGTTTAAGTGACTCTGAGGAGCTAAAGTTTATTGAGCATCTTCGAGAGAACATTGCTACTGTAGATTCTGGCAAACCCAATGTTCCTTCATCTGCTTCAGAATTACACACACCACTGACCTTGCAAACCATTCAGTGCAAGTACCCTGAGGTGTTTGAGAACTGTGTAGGAAAACTGGATGGTGAACTGCACCTCTACACGAAACTGTTACTCCAACGAAAGCCGCTCCCAGGGAGATCCCCCTGTCCGTTAAACACAAATTTATAGCTGAAGTTAAAGATCTTCAAGAACAAGGCATTATTGAAAAGTAACCGAGCCCACTGACTGGGCGAGTTCTCCCACGATAGTCAACAAGCCTTCTGCTAAGAATGGAATAAGACTTTGCATTGATTCCAGACCTCTGAACACTGCACTCAAGCGCTCTGAGTATCCAACACCAACCGTAGATCATCTCCTTACAAAAATTAGCAATGTTAAAGTGTTTACCCTGGCTGACATCAAAACAGCTTTCTGGCATGTCCCAGCTCCCTTCTCACAACCTTCAACACTCCTGTAGGAAGAATGAAATGGAACAGAATGCCTTTTGGCATTAGTGTCGCAACTGAAGAATTCCAAAGAAGAATAGATGAGAGTTTAGAAGGACTGGATGGTGGTACTAAAGCCATTGCTGATGATATCCTCATCTGGGAAGATGGCAACAACATCGAGGAAGCAACATCCAACCATGATGCCCGACTCTCAGCTTTGCTGGACAGATGCCAACAGAAGCACATCAAACTAAACGCCGGCAAGTTCCAGCTGAGGAAGACTGTATTATCGTACATGGGGGTAACGCTGACTGGCAAAGGAGTTTAACCAGACCCACGGAAACAAGATAGCATACAAGCCATGCCAGCCCCAACCAACAAAGAGGAAGTAAGAAGACTACTGGGCGTTTGACATACCTGTCTAGATTTTCTGAAGATCTGTCAACTAAAACTGAACCACTCAGAACGCTCCTGCATGAAGAAAGATGTTGCATTTACCTGGGAAGCGAATGAACAGCATGCTTTTGACGAAATCAAATCACTCATCTCAAGCGCACCAAATTCAAACTGATGCCTCGTCTAGCGGTTTGGAGCCTGCCCCATGCAAGGTGGCCAACCCGTCCAGTATGCTTCAAGAGCCCTTACTGAAACTGAGAAGCGCTACAGCCAGATTGAGAAAGAGATGGTCAGTGTGGTCTTTGGTCTCACAAGGTTCCATTCCTATACCTATGGAAGGAAAGTAACAGTGTACAATGATCACAAACCACTTGCTGCGGTACTCAAGCGACCCGTTGGAGAGAATCCCATTCGACTTCAGAGAATGCTGTGCCGAATTATGGGATATGACCTTGACTTCACGTACATCAAAGGCAAAGACCTGCTTATCGCTGATGCCTTTAGCAGATCCCACATGACTAATCAAACTCGCAGCCATAGCGAAGAAGAGATTGAAACCATCGGATTGGTTATTCAAGAGCAAAGTGTGACCTGCCACCTAAAAGAAATCTTAGAGGCAGCTGCCACGGACAATGTCCTTCAGTCAGTAATCAACCTCATCTCTGAAAACTGGCCCATCAGCAAAAGACGTCTCGCGACGAAAGTTCTTCTATTCTGGAGTATCAAAGATCAACTATCATTCCATGATGGGATCATCTACAAAGGTGATTGCATTGTAGTTCCAGCTACACTGAGGAAGAGCTTAACTGAAAAGTTTTCGAAACTTGAGAGCCTTGCCTGTATTTTTATTGACAGATGCATTGTGTTATGGACCAATCAGGTATTGCCGTTGCTTGTACAACGGGACTCGCTGAACACTAGTCGCAGTAAAGATCGGACAGTCTCCCTATTTTTCCTGCCAAAACCCCTCCACTCCCCCCACCCACTCGGTAGTTATATCGCTCTCCCCAGCTCGCGCTCCCTTTTAAAAACAAAGATGGCGAAAGTTTGTGCTCGATCCCGACGATCAAACGGAAAAATAGGGGCCTGTGAACAGTCTAGATCAGCCTCAAATTAAAATTTAATCTGTACACAAAATAGTTTAATCAAATCCTAATCTTCAAAAGTTTA
>NC_090879.1:18659909-18669909 GCF_036669935.1 Montipora foliosa
GTTTTGGAATTGTCTATCATTGTAGTGCCATGGTAGAAGTCTTGGGTAAATAGCCTGAGAAGACATGTGGTTACTAGCAAAGTACTGAACCCAGAAAGATTGAAGAAAATAAATGGGAACTGAGAAACATTGGCTTCTGGGCTGACATGTTGATAAACTTCTTTTCACCACAAGTTTAAGCGTACCCTCTGACCATCTGACAGCTTTGTAATACTAAAGTTTACTAAAGTTTACTAAAGTTAAATTTTGTCCGGCGGGGTTAGTGTCTGGATGGGTGACCTAAAACATATACCCCTTCGTAAAAACAGAAGCATTGAACCGAAAATACTATTAACGCTAACAAATGCGAACTCAGCAAGGTACAGATTTTGTTAGCTTGCTTTATGCAAAAACAAATATTGATGCAAAAGTAAATAAATATTGATGCACAGTTTTTAGAAAGAGCAAAAGGAAGTTTCCAGGACGGTCGCTCGAGAATAACATATTTACGACATGAAAACAACATTAATTTTGAACCGTGAATATAGAATATGAAGTTACGATCAGCGACAAACATTTTGGGAGATTTTTGCTGCGTTCAATTTTGTTATTGTACGTTTTGGCTGCAGAAATAAATCGCAAAATCGAAAGTGACATGGCCGGAATTCAGCGGGTGCCGTGATTAAGTTACCGCGGCATATTTACTCGCCAAACAGTGAAGCATCTGTGTCAAATGATGGCAAGATACCGGGTTTTCGTAAGTTTCTTTTTCTGTCAAATGTTATAAAGTTTGACAATAAATGAGTGAATTCAAAGCAAAGATCACAATCGCCCAACTCTTCAGTTTGACCATTGTTTCTGCAAAGTCAAAAATTTACTCTCCTAGACGAGGTTATTTATCACCATGTAATTCCATCATTTTGGAAATAGCAGCTACTTTATTATTCATCGGCGTCACAATTTTTTGCTGATTTTGGGGCTCATTTTGTTGAAACTCAAGTAAGCTTCCAACAGACCTGTTTATTTTCGTGAACTTTCCTGTTCACAGGGCAATACTAAAAATATCCTGCCGTATCACATTTCAACCTCAAGCTCGAATTTTCAATACACAACATGATATTATAATTCACAAAGGCAGAAAATATCACAGAATCCTTTTCCAGCGAAACATTTTATTGAAACAAACAACATAAGATGCACTAAAACGCTATTCGCGTTGCAATGACTTTCGACGTTATTGCTGGTTAACGAGAATAACAAACTCACGAGGCAGAACGTATATTTATATTTAATTAAGTTAGCACAACAGAAAAACGCTAACCTCATTTTGACACGAAAATGCTTTACTATTGCCATAAAAACTATCCAGTTCAGCTCGCATATTATAAAACATGATGAATTCATAAAGGCCACCTTTCCCAGCGAACAATTTTTTGAAACAAACAACATATTTGCTATTAGAGGCAAAAAACTCTTCCTATTTAATTGCGAGCAATCAATCGTGTCAACAATCGTGTCAATCGTGGGGACAAAATAAATTTCAGGTTCAAACCCTTTCCTGAAGAACCTTCTCCTTGAATAACGATGCACAAAATAGTCGACAAGCTTTGTTTCAAATAATTATTGACTGTCACATTTCCAATAATTATTTTTTACGTGACTTTGTTGAACCCATAAGTTACCAGATAATTTTCCATTTGGTTTCAGTGTTGTACATAACACTACACTCGTGATAAAATATTGGAAATACAGCTCACTTTGATTTCGGCTCGACGGGCGAAAGATTGTTGTCGAAGTCCATTACTCGTCGCTTTTAAGATTCCAGATCATCATCGCCTGTCTTGTTCATCCAATTGACGTTCCCTTCTTGAGCTCCATGAGAGCATATTTTGTTGAAAGATGCACTAAAACGGTATTCGCGTTGCAATGACTTTCGACGCCATTGCTGGTTAATGAGAATAACAAACTCACGAGGCACAATGTATATGTATATTTAATTAGGTCAGTAGCACAACAGAAAGACGCTAACCTCATTTTGACACGAAAATGCTTTACTATTGCCATAAAAACTATCCAGTTCAGCTCGCATATTATAAAACATGATGAATTCATAAAGGCCACCTTTCCCAGCGAACAATTTTTTGAAACAAACAACATATTTGCTATTAGAGGCAAAAACCCTTCCATTTCATTACGTGCGTGAAGAGAAAAATCTCAATCTTGTCAAATATGCGCAATATTACAACAAACTAAAATTTCAGGATCAAACTGTTTACTTGAAAAACCTCTTCCTTGAATAATGAAGCACAAAATAGACGGCCATAGGCAGCCCAAGTTCGCGTCACTAGAGAGCGTGTAATAATTAATTGCTAGTGGGAAGATGACCTTTGAGTGCAAGCGGTGTTGCGTTACAGCATAGGCAACGGCTGTCTGTAGTGACGCGAGCTTGGGCTGAGAATTTAAACGCGTTATAAGACTTTGTATGGGAAATAAAATACAGTCGATTATGCAGCCTAAAAATGCTCAATTTAACGTTCATTCAATAAAATGAATCAAAATGACTCACCTCTGGTGTATTCTTGTGTATTCTTGAGCTTATTTTACCGTTTCGGGAAGTCCGTGTTTTCAATGTTCTAAGACTAAGTCAAGGCTGCACACTACGATTCCGACGGTTGTCAGCTCAGAGGCGGTTTGCGACTCGAAAATCCACCCCAGCCGCGATTTTTTCACGCAAAGCTAAAGCCACACCATTTGCGAACCTCCGTGAATGTTTCGTCGTTAAAAATCCCCACGCTCTTGGCTGGAAATGAGCATTTTCTGCTTCGATTCCACGATAGTTGATGAATTTAACAGCTGCTGATAACCGGACAGGACACGGAGCTTGGGTCCGAGGTCAAATTAAGTCCACCCGATGAGGTACATTCATTTCATGTACAACACTTACCTCATCCATCCCCACAGCGGCTTCTGGAACAGCTCCATGGTTACGAGTGACGCTGTGGAGTTGGGGGGGGGGGGGGGGGGGCGGTGAGCTTCAATATTCGACTGCTGTTTTAAGTATCTGTTTATTACCACATTTAACGTTTGAGCAAGTTCCTGCTGCCATGTAGAACAAGGAACACATTGTACTGGTTAGCTTGCTCAGTGCAATCGCATGTTTTAGACCAAGATTAAACATTTCATTCGAATCTCCAAACCGTCCTGTCTTAGTTATCAAATAGAAATGTTCAATTAGAGATTTTCGATTGAAGTTTCCGAAGATATAGCTTTTTGCAATTGCAAAATTGCAATTCTAGAGAGGACTTGTGCGCAAATTCTCCTAAGTTAACTTGGCTCCATTACCAGCTGCAGAAATAAAGCCTATGATTTTAGCAGATACTAAAAGATATGAAGGCTTTAGACAAGTCCATGACATTCACAGATACTTTGATTAAATAACGTGTTAGTGTAGGTTGCTCTGTATGCCCCACTTGTCACCATTGTATCGGTTTTCTGACATTTTTGTATGCGGTTTTCGGTTTTGGCCCAATTTTTTTGCGGTTTTTTCTCTTCGGTTTTGCGGTTTCTAATACACCCCCAATGTCCCCCTTCTTCGTCTTAGAACATTGAAAACACGGAATTCCCGAAACGGTAAAATAAGCTCCAAAAGGCACAAGAATACACCAGAGGTGAGTCATTTTCATTCCTTTTATTGAATGAACGTTAAATTGAGCGTTTTCTAGGCTTCATAATCGACGGTATTTTATTTCCCATACAAAGTCTTATATCGCGTTTAAATTCTCAACGGCTGCCTGTAACGCAACACCGCTTGCACTCAAAGGTCATCCTCCCACTAGTTATTAATTATTACACGCTCTCTAGTGACGCGAACTTGGGCTGCCTATGAGACGACAAGCTTTCTTTCAAATAATTCTTGGCTGTCACATTTCCAATTATTTTTTTTACCTGAAGACTGAGCAGAGTTGATCACAGATCCACTTAAGGTGTTCGATTCGTTCTCTGTCTTTGTTGAACCCATAAGTTACCAGAGAATTTTCCATTTGGTTTCAGTGTTCTACGTAACAGCACACTTGGTAAAATGTTAGAAATACAGCTCACTTTGATTTTCGGCTCGACGGGCGACATATTGTTGTCGAAGTCCATTACTCGTCGCTTTTAAGATTCCACGGCCTGTCTCGTTCAGTATCCAATTGACTTGCCATTATTGACCTTCATAAGGGTATATTTTGTTCAAAGATCCACTAAAACGCCATTCGCGTTACATGACTTTCGACGCCGTTGCCGGTTATGTTAATCGTTCTACTGTGTCCACCAGAGAAATCTACGCATTTCCCACTACTCTCTCGATCCTAAGAAGATACGCGCAGAAGGCTCTATGCACAAAGACACCACTTAGCAGGGAAAAGAGAGGCAACACTTTTACCGACACGGGAAAAAAAAAACACCGAACAAATGCCATCCTTTTTCTGACTGGGATTCCCATACGGCAACCCAGTAAAAAATGCTGGTCCCGTTGCAAAACAATTCCACGTATAGAGAGTGAGCACAGAAACAAGTGAACAGGTCATACCAAACAACAGATGATTGTTTCGACCTCCCACAGTAAAAATTGCTACACAGAAAGAAGTGATGGCTAAACAAAACATCACATTTCGTAGAGTTTTAGTAGCCTGCGAAACAGTCGATTCCTTGCCAAACGCTGCGTGGGAAGATCGAGCAAGCAAGCGGGCGAACGAGCGTGACTGGGGTGAGTCAGGAGCCCACAAAGTAAAAGAAGTAGGGAGGAAGCGGGGAGGGGTAGAATCGACTGCTTCGCAGGCTAGAATTTTAGCAGTCAATAAAGCTAAACAAGGAGGAAATGATCCGAAGGAGTCTCTTCTGTCTTTTCTTTTTTCTTTCTCTGTTCAATCTCGCCGCCTTCTTGATGGATAAAAGTCAGTGATCCTGTTTCAATTTAATGCAGTCAGATTGGTTTGTCAACCCTTTTCCCCAGGATCTTACGGTGACGCTGGAAACTAAGTCAATAAGACTCCCGTACGCAAGCGCACGGCACATGATATTACCTTTGGCCAGAATCTCTCCATCCAGCGTCAGTTCGTCGACCTGCAAATAAACCAGGCCGCCTCCATTTCCTCCTCTACCCCCTGGGTCAGAAAAAGCACTACCACCGCCTCCTCCACCACCCCCACCGTAACTTAAACGTGACCCGAAGTCCATGCTGCCGAATTGAAGCCCACCTACGAAAAACAAGGATCCCTACAGTTTATACTGAGTTCAAACATGTCTACATGAGTTTTTCAAGGACATATCATTCCAACTCAGAAATGTATCCTGCCCATATATCGCAAACAAAGACAACGGACGATGTAAACCTATAGCATTGTAAGTAAGTAAGTGTTTGTTTATAGTGGAAGTGCACTTAGCTATCAAGCTAATTTACAAGCACCCCACTTTTAACAAATTTAACAATTAAAAGAACAATTCAAAGTTAACAGAAACATTATTAAGAACCCCAACTGGCAGGAGGCAACCAGTTGGCTATTTACAAAGCGTGGTAGAGTTGAATCGGGGGCAACCGGAAACAAATCCTAACTAGAGGTTAGAACAGGATTTGAACCCGAAGCAGTCGCACGCAAACCCAACGCCCTAACCACTCGACCACACTGCCTCCCCCATACATTTGCATTTGCCGGTTGATTAAACTATGTTCCCAATCATTCCGGATGAGACAGTTCCGAGAAACGTCTTCCTAATTTGCATGTGATTTTAACCATTGCTGCTGCCAATTTAAAATAGCCATTCATAATCAGTACGATGAAAGTTTCTTGCGAGGCTTACCTCCTCCTCCTCCACCGCCGCAGTGGTTACCACAAGAATCGCCTGAAAATTAAACGAGCACAAAAAGATTATGATTAACTGTACTAATAAGGCAAAAAACCAGTAAATTTTCTCACTAACGCTGGCTCTATGTTTACACCTGGGATGCAGTATTGCTGCCTATTGTACCCATATTTAAATGATTGAAATTTTTAACATTAGAGACTTAATATCGTAAAGGAAAAACAATTATGCATCATGCCAGTTTCATGTACTCATTGACCGACCAAGTCCGACAACGGAAAATTAAACATGCTTGAAGTGAGATATTTAATTTGTCTTTATATCCAGTGCTATTTATAACGTTTACTAGTTACTGGGTTTATCAGGTAACAAGGGATCATAATGTTTCTTTTGACGCTAAATAAATCAATTTGTGGGTGATTTTGGAGTAATTTGCTACCTCCACCTCCCCCATGAGACGCTGAGCCCGCATTTCCTCCTTCTGCACTTGTGTCGTAGCAATGTGGAGCTTCGTTGAGAGGGTAGCTTCCCGGTTTTCCTCCATCACCTCCATTTCCACCGGGACAACCAGACTGACCACCTCCTCCAGCGTTTGTTCCTATCTGATGAGCGACAACAAAAAACTTTTATTATATAATAACCCTTCAACTCCCAAGATCTGATTATTAATTCTCCTTTTGAGGTGCTACACAGTTCCTTGTACATTAGTTAAGGTTACATAAAGAAAACACCCGCTGGCTGATAAATTTGTCTATGATTCTCATCACCTGTCCGCTGGACGATGTATTAATTTGATTTGAGAAGCATGAATTGCAGCTGAAAATGCAACAGAAGATTTTTATCCTAAAGCTGTTGTTAGTTTTGGGTCATTCTGCTCGGAAGTGGATCCATCATCCTTCTGGGGAATCAGGTTCCGACCAAATAAACAAATAGCCTCAAACAATGTCCAGTTTGAAGATACAAGTAATCATCGCAGTTATGAACACTTCTAGAGCAGTAGTGAAAATAAAGCCTAAAAATATTCACGCTTAATGCCGCACATCGCATAAAGAGTGTTTTCAAATAAATCGCAATTAATTTTGTAAAGGCTCGTTTTGTTTATTTGCGGAGTTTTCTTCAAGCTTTTTGAAGAAATGTGAAACTTTTACACCAATTTTTCTCTGTTCAAAGAATTATCACGCTAGAAAAACATTTTCGACTCACATTGAGCGTCCCAGGTGACTGCGATTGTACGACATTTAAGTGAAAAGCTCAAAATTTGCATACATTTCAATATCTTGCAACCAGAGCCACACTCAATGTGAATTGAGAATGTTTTTCGAGCATGATAATTCTTTGAACAGAGAAAAAAAAAAGTTTCATATCTCTTCAAAAAGCTTGAAGAAAGATGCGGAAATGAACAAAACAAGCCTTTTAAATTTAATTTGCAATTTATTTGAAAACGTTCTTACAGATTTTTTTTCTAATAGTTTACGCTCTCAAAGTTTCGTTAGGAAGTGTGGATAGATTTAGAGGCAATTGAGATTTTTTTTTAAATGAGCGGCCGCTCGTTAGCGTTGCTATGGTAACAGCTGTTGCTTAGAAACCTATGAGAAATTAAACTTTGGTCATACGTCGAAAAGATGTTATGGTTCCAAGGAAATCGAAGTTTGCCTTAAAGACCTACTTTTCCAGCTTTTCCTCCTTTTCCGCCATCCTGGCCATAACAGCCACTTCCCCCACCACCTCCCCCACCGCCAGAGAAATGTCCACCGCCTCCCCCACCTGCAGCTCCATCGTCACGGTTTTCCGTGGAGTCTGCTCCACCTCCCCCAGCATTGTAACCTCCCGGACCGCCTTTAGAACCTAAACAATGAGAGCACAAACTACATCTCAGTTTAAAATTGTGAAAAGATGAGTCATCGAATTGATAAGAGATGCAGGAGGCTGAAGAATTTCGTTATTTGTTTGTAAATTAAAACTGAACTAAACACAGCCTTCTTTATTTACAAGCTATGGAGGAAATCTTGAATTATTCAAATTCAGCGAGGCTGCCGATCTAGCTCTGCGTCAGGCATTTCAAACAACGTCTATCATATACCCTCAGTCTCAAGTGGTGGTAGTGGATTCTCTCTCAACTTTCCCAAGGGTAGAAAATAAAAGCATCACGACGTTTAAAATTGAAAGCACCGGAAACAACTATAATTCAGAGATTACCAACATCATGCTACCAATTTGTAAGCCATGAAGGTTGGTGTGCAAACATTATCTTAAGAAACTGCCAATAAAAGGATTATTCCAGACGAATTCATGATAACAATCTAAAAGCAAAAACAGTTGTTTCTTATGTATTGGATTGTCTAAAGAAAGTGTTCTATCTCTGTTACTAGTGCTGATGTTGACCAGTTCTACCGTTTACTATCGCGGTTCATCCTCCTCAGTCACTTCCCTTGCTCACCTATACGTGTTCCAGGTCCATCCCCACCACCACCGCCTCCGATTCCGTCTGTGTTATTTGCCCATGACGCGCCCGAAATGTCTCCTCCTTTGCCCATATTTGGCTCTTTCGCGGGACAAAAGAAAGTCTCGCCACCAAGACCTCCACCCCCTCGGCTGTCACCTCCAGTACCCCCGTGGAATCCTGAGAGGAAGTCAAAAGTATCGTTAAAATGTCAAGGCAGTGCAGGAACGACAGGTACTGCATTATTATTTTCTAAAAGAGAAAAACACACAAGCAAAAAAAAAAAGGCACATTAAAATTGATGACCAAAATTATGGAAAAGATTGGAAAGATTGTTAAAGGCGACAGCTTATGGAAAAATATAAAAATAAGAACGAAGTGTAGCTTCTGACTAAAACGTGGTTGCTTAAGGCGCGGGTAAACCCGACCGCTGTTTTATCGTCGCTTAACATGGATTTAGTGTTTCAAGCAATCAAAAATACCTCTCCTCATTACACGAAGCTATGTTGTGGGATATTTTGTAAATTTTGGAGGGATTTTTGGGTATATTTGGGAAGAGATATTTTTTTCTCAAAGAATTAGTTAAATTGAGGGGAATAGGAAATATTGAAGATTTAATGAAGGTTGGAAATTGGGATTTGAAGCTGAAAATTAGTAGATGGGCACCGAAAACAGTTCCACACCAACCTTCAGTGCCTTGTGGGTGTCAACTGTCTTGTGGTGTTTCAAGACTTTTTTTTTTACATTTCAATCCCTTCTTTAAACTCCTAGTCTCACTCCAATTCACGTTAACCCCCACCTTAATTAGTTGACAAGTCATGCAGAGACCTTTTTGACGAGCTAAAAAAACTAGATTGACTAGATCAATTTGCAACATAGTTAAATGTACGTAGTATTTCCATATTAAGACCTATTAAGTGATTGTTAACTAACACGACTGAAAGTTTCCCAGCTTGCGCTGAACATTTTTAGTCAATAAAGTATATATCTTATCTACCTCTCTTTATTTTATCTGTTTTAGTTACCTTTTCCAGACATGTCGACTTTAGAGGTTTGATCAATGAATAAAGTCCTTGCCTTAAAAGCTAGGATTCCCCCGAGGCCATCTTTTTGCTCGTCGCAAGTCAGGACGCATTTGTTGCGCAAAGAAACTTTACCAAAATAAGGAAATATTTGGGCGATTAAGCAGGTGTGTTGGTCTTTCACGAGAAACTTGCCGATCGGTTGGTCCAAGGTAACATGGCAGAGCCTAAAATAGATGTTAGCAAATTACAAAGTTAAATACTGTTCAAAGCAATAGCTCAAGCCAAATAGTTTCATTCCTTGAGGTTCATGACTGGTATCAAGTCACAAGTCTCAACTGTAAATCTGCATTTACAACATATTAGTTGTGCACACTTACCAGTAACTATTTCCAGTTACTGCGAGCGACTATTTGCAACTGAGAACCAAAAAACTAGCTTGATGAACTCCCGACCTTGTCAGTACACAACTCACAAATGAATACCATTCTACTATTGAAATTCGTATGCTTATAATGAGATCCTCAACTTGAATTCGACTGAAACCGAAATTTCTGGCCAAGTAGTTTGTTTACACACCTAGCTTTGAAAACCTTTGAAATCCTATGGTTCGTCAAATGAAAGCTGACTTTGATAATCTTATATTTATACACGTTAAAATGAGAAATTCAACTTTCAATCTGAGACGGAGGAGAAGTGGATTACGTAAAAGGAAACA
>NC_090879.1:18679909-18682409 GCF_036669935.1 Montipora foliosa
TTACTCTATTACAAAGGAGAAACTGTTTTGATTCGCATTCCCATTTCCAAAAAAATAGTCAAGGGAAAAAAAACTCCCTAAAGAGCACTTGTGAAGGAGTTATCATTGAGGCAGATCACACTGTGCACAAGTATTTGATCACTGTTACAATGACCCAGAGACACGGAAAAGCAAAACGAACTGGTTTAAAGTAGATGATGTTACTTCAGTCACGAAAGAGGAAGAAAACGAGAGCCAACAAAAAGCAAAGAGTAACAATGGTAAACGAACTGCCAGATTCAGAGATCACAAAGAGTCCATAGATCAACCAGCCAAGCGAAGGACAAAGAACGCCAGTTTGTTAGAGGCCAGCATAAATCAAATACTTTCCCGTGAAAAGCTTAATGGCGATACCATTAATTTGTATTTTGAATTTTTGACGAATACTGAGGACATTAAAGAAGGAAACTGGGGAGTTGCAACGTCCTACTTTTATCCTTCGTTGCATCATGACCGATTGAAAACTCCACGTACTCCAAACACATAGGCAACAACACTCTGTGGGAGTATGAAAAACTGATGGCATCTGTACACCTTCCTGCCGAGCACCATTGGCTGCTGATCGTTATAAGTTTTGTTAATTTATGCCTTTATAGTTATGATTTCTCTAGTTGCACTACAAAAACTTACCGAACAATTTTTGATACCATCAAAGAGAAATTTGTAAGAAATGAGCTTCAGTGTATTTCTGATGAGGATATAGCTCTCTTCCAGGAGGACAATTGGGGCGAGTGTGCACCTCAATGTCCAAAGCAAAGGAATGACACCGATTGTGGTGTATTTACCTGTCTTTTTGCAAAAAGGTTTCTGTTTTCGAGTGGCAGCCATTGCAGCCTTACTCTCAACGAAGATCCTCGAAATGAATGAGATGGCGAGCGATTTACTAAATCTTGCATCATCCTTGTGCAGTGAAAACGATTTACCCGAAGTTTTCCAGTGGATCGCAAACGGTAAGCAAGCTACAGACAAAGGTGAATCACCAAAGAGTCGGTTGGACATGGAATTGGGAAAGGCAGGATTAACATATCGCCATCCTCCAACCCCCAAAGATGGGAACTGTCTATTCCATGCAATGAATGACCAGCTAATACGCCTCGGAAGGGTCTCGCAGAGTGCCACAAAAGTGCGATATGACTTGGTAAATTACCTCCGTAGTAATCCAACAACCCCGGACGGGACTCATTTCAGAGAATTTATCAAACACGGAGCATGGGATACCTATCTGAGAAGGATGGCTATGGATGGTGAATGGGGTGACTGGATTGCTTTATGGCGCCTAATTAACATGTTTCAGGAGCCCAAGAGTAGGAGTCTTTATGTGCACTATATCCTTGAGTCAACCTTTGCCCGTATCTGTCTATTTTTAGAACCAACCCTTCAGCAGGAGACTGATAATTACATTAATTTACATCAATTCGCACAATTTTCATACATTGTTTTAGCTATTTTTGTCTTCGTTGGACAATAAATTTATTCTGATTGGCTATTTTAAACAGCGCGTGCAGTGCCGAACAACTCGTGGCGTTCTAAAAATAGAAATATACGGGCAAAGGTTGATTCATAGGCCAGGCCCGGGTGGCGTCCTTTTCGCCTCGTCAAAGAGGATCAGTGGGCCGTTTCTCGAAAGTCCCTAAACTTTTCACATGTCACAATTCCCTCTTTATATCCGATAATTAAATGTGGCAAATTTAAACTATAGTGAGGCAGAAACTTGTCGCTACCCATGCATGATTTAAAGTGATTTTAATAAAAATAAGCGCTCTTCAAATTAATTCTCAATGCAGACCATTCCACCCTCCATGCCATTCCTCACTTTTTTTTCGGGATCATTTGCGGTCCAAAATGGGGATCATTTGCGTTCCGGGATCATTTGCGGTCCTGGGATCATTTGCGGTTCTGGGATAATTTGCGGACCCGTACAGAGCTGTCCCATGGGCTTTTCCGTTAGAGTTTTTATGCAAATATCGGGTTGAAAGAAGAGTTAAGATCACGCGTGCGTGACTAACGGAGCAGAAAACTCGACCAGTTAGCGAAGCCGAATGTATTCTCTCTTTGTCTCGTCAGCAAAGCTGAGCGTTCGGATATCATCGAGATTTAGATATTTGATTGAGGTAGAAGAGAACGTAGTTTTGAGGAGAACGAACTCACAATTGGCATATTCATTGATCGAAAGAAGGCATTTGATACCGTTAATCACTCCATCCTCTTAGATAAATTAAACTTCTATGGTATTCGAGGCACACCTTTTAACTGGATGCATAGCTATCTCCTCTCTCGTTCTCAATATGTTCAAATTGATTCCTGGAAGTCTCCACTGCTTCCAATTAAATGTGGTGTTCCTCAGGGTTCTGTGTTAGGGCTACTTTTATTTCTTATATACATTAATGACATTTTTTCATGCTCTAATTATCTCTCATTTATCTTTTTTTGCAGACGACACTAATATTTTCTTTCAACACAA
>NC_090879.1:18689909-18694909 GCF_036669935.1 Montipora foliosa
CCAATTATTCATTATTCATTTTTTATTTATACTCGTTATTCATTATTCATTATTCATTATTCAGCTTCCAACCCCGAGACAATTGACTGAAATGGATTAAGTTAATCAACGAAGGTTCTTTAAAAATGTGTCAAGATAACAAACTGGGTCATCCGAGGAAGTTATAATGAATCTAAATTCCTAACGCTGCTTAGTTATAACTACTGAATTTCAGTGCTCTACTGTAACCCCACGGCTTACCACAGCTGGCCGTTTCTAAGACTGTTAATACAAAAGCCGTGTCACGGTAAGACCGCTTACAAACGCCGTTTGTAAGACGGCTTATAAACGCCGTCTGTAAGACTGTTTACAAAGGCCGTGTGGAAGACTGCTGACAACGGCCGTGTGTAACACTGCTTACAAAGGTCGTGTGTAACACTGTTTACAAACGCCGTCTGTAAGACTGCTTACAAACGCCGTTTCTAAGACTGCTCACAAACCCCGTGTGAAAGACTGCTTACAATCGCCGTTTGTAACACTGCTTTCAAGCGCCGTGTGTAAGAGTGCTTTTAAACGCATTATGTTAGAGAATGGGTGTGTGTAAAAGAACGCTTCGTGCCATAAATGTGCGCGTAACGTGACACTCTTAAAAGCGCCTTATGCAACCCGAGACTCTTACAAATGCCATGTGTATCTGTGTAATCGAAGAGGTCTTACAAACGCCTAGCCTCCTTCGCAGCCGTTTTTAGGCTCGGACGAACCGAACAATTCCCGCAATTCCCTTTGATTCACTCATTTCTCCTTTCCTAACCTATGACACACTTGCCTGGGGTAGTAGGAGGGTCTGAATGGGGGGTCCACATGTCGGTTGTCGGTTAAAATTTTATTACTTTGCGTGAAACCAGAGACAACAGAAACTATCGACAATAGTCACGCAACGCGGCTTAGAGACTCAAGTTACAAACTGCTGGAGTCTCGCATGAAAAATGTAAGCAGTCTTACACACGGCGTTTGTAAGCAGTCTTACACACGGCCTTTATAAGCCGAGTCTTACAGACGCCGTGTGTAAGCCGTCTTACACACGGCCTTTATAAGCCGAGTCTTACAGACGCCGTGTGTAAGCCGTCTTACACACGGCGTTTGTAAGCAGTCTTAAACACGGCGTTTATAAGCCGACTTACACGTGGCCTTTCTAAGCAGAGTCTTACAGACGGCGTTTGTAAGCAGTCTTAAACACGGCGATTATAAGCCGTCTTACACACGGCCTTTGTAAGCCGAGTCTTACAGACGGCGTTTGTAAGCAGTCTTAAACACGGCGTTTATAAGCCGTCTTAAACACGGCCTTTGTAAGCCGAGTCTTACAGACGGCGTTTGTAAGCCGTCTTGCACACGGCGTTTGTAAGCAGTCTTAAACACGGCGCTTATAAGCCGTCTTACACACGGCCTTTGTAAGCCGAGTCTTATGTATACAGACGGCGTTTGTAAGCATTCTTACAAACGGCGTTTGTAAGCAGACGTCTTAAACACGGTGTTTGTAAGCAGTCTTACAAACGGCGTTTGTAAGCAGTCATATACACGGCGTTTGTAAGCAGTCTTACACACGGCGTTTTTAAGCAGTCTTACAGACGGCATTTGTAAGCCGGCTTACACACGGCCTTTGTAAGCAGTCTTAAACACGACATTTTTAAGCAGTCATATACACGGCGTTTGTAAGCAGTCTTACCGTGACACGGCATTTGTATTAACAGTCTTAGGAACAGCTAGCTGTGGTAACCCGTGGGGTTACAGTAGAGCACTGAAATTCGGTAGTTATAACTAAGCAGCGTTAGGAATTTAGATTCATTATAACTTCCTCGGATGACCCAGTTTGTTATCTAAACAAATTTTGAAGACTCTTTGTTAATTAACTTAGGTAATTCATTTCAGTCAATTGTCGAATGATGTTTGTTAGTCAGCTAACGCTTACATAAGAAACAAGAGTTATAAAGGGTGTTGTCTGTTTGTAGAATTATATAGCGTGTTAAATGTTTACATTTATCACTGTTTTTACATAGGGCCTCGTCCACAGCTGCTGATAATGATCCGATAAGTTAATGCAGTATAAGATTTATTTAGAACTAAACAAGTAATTAATGATGAAATGGTATATGAAATGAATCATATATGAACTGCGGATATGAAATCAAGTGAAGCTATGATCTTCGCAGTTATGAGCGCAATTTTTGCAATTGCGTAGAGAAGCCTGAAAAATTCAGGACTTCAACGGGGTTTGAACCCGTGACCTCGCGATTCCGGTGCGACGCTCTAACAAACTGAGCTATGAAGCCACTGACGATGGGAGCTGGTCATTTGTGGGTTCTAATTGGTTAGAGCGTCGCACCGGAATCGCGAGGTCACGGGTTCAAACCCCGTTGAAGTCCTGAATTTTTCAGGCTTCTCTACGCAATTGAAAAATTGCGCTCATAACTGCGAAGATCATAGCTTCACTTGATTTCATATCCGCAGTTCATATATGATTCATTTCATATACCATTTCATCATTGATTCATTCCTCACGGGACCATTAGAACCCACAAATGACCAGCTCCCAACGTCAGTCGCTTCATAGCTCAGTTGGTTAGAGCGCCGCACCGGAATCGCGAGGTCACGGGTTCAAACCCCGTTGAAGTCCTGAATTTTTCAGGCTTCTCTACGCAATTGCAAAAATTGCGCTCATAACTGCAAAGTTCATAGCTTCACTTAAACAAGTAATTGACAAGTGGAAGACTAGAGTGGGAACTATGATTAATTCAAGAAATGAACAAACATTGTGCCATTAAAATGTATTTCTTAATAACTAAAGTTCTCGTTCTTACGTCGGTGTACGAGTAATGATCCATAACGTTCAGGCAAGGTCCGCGTTTGTAATGTGTCCTGCATAACCCTAACCGTAAATTGAAAGCTAAAATTTTAAAATAGCTTGCGACCTAAGTAATGAAACAAGCGCTTAGGCTTAATCAGTAAACGAGTGCTATATTCTACAGACGATCCGTCATAAAAAGTGTAGTTAACCAAACCGTAAATTGAAAGCTAAAATTTTAAAATAGTTCTGCGACCTAAGTACTGAAACAAGCGCTTAGGCTTAATCAGTAAACGTGTGCTATATTCTTCAGACGATTTCATAAAAAGTGTGGTTATCCAAACCGTAGATTGAAAGCTAAAATTTTAAAAGAGTGCTTCCACCTAATCACTGAAACAAGCGCTTAGGCTTAATCAGTGAACGAGTGCTTTATTCTTCAAACTATGTCGTATAAAGTGTAGTTAACCGAACCGTAAAATGAGAGCGAAGAGTGCTTAGGCCGTAAGTGATTAGCCATCCAGCCGCATACACTCGTTCTTCTTGACTGGCGAGCCGTCGAGCCGTTCTATCGAAAATGTAACCGTAAGTGGCCCTGCATATGCATTCTGTAGTTATGCCTTTATCAATTGATTTGATCTGGTTTGATTTGAGAATTGTAAAGAATTTGGAAGTTTTCAAGGAATTTGGTATTTAGAATTGTAATGCGCGTGTGAGCATCTTACTATGAAACACGCGCAATAGAAATAAATTATTTTTATTTTTATTGAAGCTTCTGCCATGCAATCGGGTTCGTAATTTATTTCATCACAGGGGAGCCTTTTTCTCGGCATGGCCATCTGAATTCGGTTAAACATTGATGCAATTCACGAGGATAGTGCTTAAATTTTGCGTCTGGGGCAACGAAACCTTTCTTACTCCAGTTAACACTTTCACGGCAGCCCCAACAGTCACGAGTGACCAGAGCCTACTTTCTCTTTACAGTAATCACCATTTTAGCCAACACACAGGCCATGAGAATTGAAGCAAATGATCATCAAACATGAAATGTCTTGATGTTTATCATATCTTAGTTCTTTGAACTAGTAGGAAAAGAAATACGAGAAAGGCAGTTAAGAGAATATGCATGTTGATGTCATGGCTTATACGCTTTCCCTTTATTTGTCAATGATAACTAATTACTGTAAAGGTGTTTATTTTAGTAGTGAAAATGACGCATAGCAACAGACGTGTCGCTAATGGCCAGTCGGCATTCAACTTTGCTTCGCATAACTCGCGATTTTTTTTAGGACAGCAAGACATGAACTTTAAAGAAGATAAGAATTAATATGTTTTGCATTGCAATTGTAGTGGACTCATTTTCTTTAAACCCTTCGAATCATACTTTAAAACGGTATTTAGAGACGTCAAGAAAAGCTTTCAAATTATTATTGAAAGTAATATTCGGAGAGGATGGGTCTGGGACAGTGGAGAACTTCAGGTCTCATTTAATTAAATTTGTATTGCGGCTAAACAAAAAGTAAACAGTAAATAAATATTCAGAAACTTGTTTGATTGTTTCTTGGCGGGTGAGTACCATATTTTAACCGAACTCCACATTTCTCTTTAATTAATGACGCACTGAACTCTGTTTGCAGACAGGATGACATCCCGATTACCGAAATGCTTTGACATTATTACCTCTAAAGATTATAGATTAGTCTTATTGGGAGGATTGCCTGCAAGTTTTTTAACTTCGTGATATATAAAAACTGACTTAAACTAAACACTGCTGTCCTTAATACATGACACAGGTATTCGCTAATACTCGAAACCTCAAGTCGCTTGTCACACCCTTGTGTGGCTTACTCTGATGGCGCGAACAAGATGTCGCGCCAACCAACTCTTGGTAAAACTGAACACTGAACACAGAGGTTCACAACGCAACAAAATAAAGACGTTCTTACTGACTCTCAACCTGGGTATCTTCTTAGCAAGTGATTAAAATTTTGGCAGATCTCTCAACGTTCTCATAGAAAAGGTTCTTATGAAAAAAAAGAGAGTATTGGCTTTCACGAATGTGACCTCCACTGTACGGCGTATAGGGTTTAACCCTGTGAAAACTGATCTACTCACCTTAAATTGGTTACGGAGCTCCTTCAAGTTGAACGACCTAACAAGAATGAAAAACTCTTAAACAGGCGCT
>NC_090879.1:18712409-18717409 GCF_036669935.1 Montipora foliosa
TCTATTCTCCATTCACCCAGTTACTGCGCAAATTCGCCAAAGATTCGCAAAATCGTGAGAGAAGTCAGAACAACAACAACAAAAGTGACCCTTCATGGTTTTACGACAAGCGTCAGCAGCCTGCTGTTCGCCGTTTCACGTAAAAGCTATGCTAAATCTCTCAATCGTCAAGTGTAAGTTGTTCGGCTGCATAAATTATGGAGGAAAATTGGATTGAGAACGAAATATGGGGATACCTTTCATTTAAACCCAAAAGAGAAAAAAAGGCGATTTTCTATATCCACAATTTCACCCTCTTCGACGAGCACCCATTTGAGATCATCTAATTTTAGATCATGATAACCTAAGTAGACGAGGCCCTGTCTGGTCTACTAAGATGATCTCTTAAAAATTAGCATGTAGTAAATTGCGAGAACTGAGCACAACATACACATCAACCCATGATCCTGCCCCCGCATAACGGCCATACTGAATGGTGCTGCTCTCTCTATCTTCAAAGCGATGCTTCCCTGTCAGCAGTCCACCTGCGAGCTTCCAAGAACAAAAGTCAGTTGGTATATGTACACACAGAGTGGGCTGCTTATAGCTTCCCACGCAGACTCTCTTAGGAATTCGTCACGCGTTCCTCTCCCACCAGCGTCTGCTGAAACGAGCCGGAATTTACGTAGACCAATCACAACGGACTTCCAGATTCTGGAAGTGCACTTTAAACCTTGAGAAAACTGCAAGAAGTTGGGTTCGTGTGTTAGGTATTAGGTCTTAGTTTTCGAGACACCCTTCGTGTGTGAAGCATTTACATGTAAAATCGCTGAGTTAAATTCTTTTAAAAGAGAAACTGGTGCGTATAAATTTAATGCTTTCGCTTAGACGTTTGCGGCCCTTCACAGAATGAGTACGGTAGAATTTATGGTTGAAACACCCCGTGCGCTTCAAATTTATTTGTGATTGATATCATATTTACATGTACATTTCTTTCCACGCTATTTCTCATAAATCACTGGAGTCGTTTCGTTGAATAACCCCATTTCTTGTAGTCCTTCGGTTGAACGGATTTAAGATTTGGAGTTTATTTTTGAAATCGAACAAACACGTAGTGCGAAGGATCGGTTCGCAACACAACAACATAAAATCAATTTTTAGAGACGGAAATCGCCAAAAGCAGCCTGAAAATTTCAAGCAAAGTTTCAATTTTCAAGCAAAATGGATTTTTTCAAGCTTTCTTTTCGCTACTGTCCTAGTTGCGTTCATTGCGCTTGAAGGTAATGGTTCTAATCTCGTGCAATTCAAATACACTCGCAGTACTAAGTATTTGGGCTGTGTCGAAAAGTGGGACGGGGACGTGGGCCGTGGGGACTCGGGGACGTGGCGACGCATTTTTACCATTTGTTGAACTTTTCATCATATTTCACAAAGTCCTCGTCTTTTGATCGTAACTGCGTTGTACTCCGCTTTTATGTTCCTCGTTTGTACAATGTGAATCAAAGGTATAGTATTTATATTTAACAATTATTCCTCGAGCCCGAATGGGCTCTGAGTCAATAATAGCCCATGAGGCCGAATAATTGTTTTAGTAAAATCCAACTAGTTGGTCAAAAAAATATCGAGACAAAACATCTTTCGCTAGTTAAAGCTATACTTTAATTGTTGTTTTGGTTTTCAAAGCCGGCGCTTTTCGCTACTAGTGGGCTATAACAAATAGCCTTCTAGTAGCTCAACCAATCAGAACGCAGCATTGATAATAGACCACTAGTTGGATTTTACTAAATATATATATATAGTATAGTTTATCATCCGTCTTAATAAAAAGGTGACTTTCATTATACTACTATCAAGTTACACAAGTTACTATCAAGTTACAGTAAGGACACTTCAACCGTGAACACTTGACATTTTTGTGTACATTGTTTTCTTCGACAACGAAGAAATAAAGGCTCTTCTTATGATGTATAGTGTTACATGTATAGCATTTTGTAAGTGTAAAAACATTAAATACTCTTGTCAAAAGGACGAGCCCACATTCTATAGTCACTAACAAAATGTACAAACAAATATCAAGTGTTCATGGTTCGAGTGTCCTCACTGTAACACGAGCGGAGAATTTTTTTTGCCTCAAGTCCTTATTTATTTGAAAGAGGCAACATGAACCAAACGTTGGTATGACCATTTCTCTGATCATTCTACAATTCTCCAAGTATATCGAGGCTCGAATTTAAATAATTGGACAACCCCAAGCAAAGATTGAAAGAACTAACTTCCATTTTCTGCACCCTATTAAACCTTTTCATTTCACTCGTAATTGTCTCTGTCACGTTACATTTCTTGACCAATGACGTAATAACGCGAGTTTTTGACATTGGGGAACGTTTACCCTGAAACATTCCGTCAACTTTTGTCTTGAAACTGCTTAAAACAACCGTTAACGTATAATTATACCTATTAATGTGGCATCGTTCATTTTCATTGTGACTTCTATGGACACATGTGACTTGACCTGTTTTTTCTTTTAATTTTAATTTACCGTTCCCGTTAAGATGGGGATATGATTAAAAGGCACAATGATAAAGAACCGAAAGGGGTACTAGAGCAGGGAACAAAACACGTTGATATAAGATGACTTTTCCATCCTTGTTTCCGATAAAAGATTTAAATCAGCCATTAAAAAATCACGTGACACATTTCACATGAAACAGCGAGTAAAAAGCTAAGTATGCAGATTTTAAGTCAACGTCGATTGGATAATTGCTTCCTCGTAAAACAAAAATGTGCCAAGTTATGAGCTTGGTGAAGCCTTAACACACTGGAGTCACGAGTTACCGCGGCTTAGCTTCTGGCCATGGTCCTGTGATGCCGAACATTTTCGACAATACCAACGGTAACAACCCGAATTTTTAATCAAAGGTAACAAATTGAACAAGTGCCAGGAAAGAGGTAGTCCCCATTCTGCCAACAACGGCATTGGCACGGTGTTCAACCATCAGTTACAGAGAAGAAGTCATTAGGCTCAAGTATTTGTGCAACTACAACAACAAATGCTGCAACGTGAAATTCAGCTACAGTGTCAGAGCAATGGGCCATTAGGTCTTCTTCTTTGTTTCACAGTCCAGCTCTGTGACGGGTGGCGAGAAGTACTTTTCGAGAATTAAATTTTTGTATTTCGGTGTGTATTTAGGTGGTACTTGAAAAGCATACAGATGATCGTTTTTGCAAAATAACATTAGCAATTCAACTTCCTTTTTACTCATTTTAAAATTCTATACTTAGAAAATGTGTCGCCGCATCCCCGACACCCGACGTCCCCACGTCCCGAGTCTCCACGTCCCCTGTCCTCACGTCCCCTGTCCTCGCGCCCCGTCCCACTCTTCGACACAGCCCAAATATTTGTATTCGTATTTATATATTTCCACGGCGCTTTCAATTTTACTAGTAGATGAAACGACACCATACACTAGCTAAGCACTCACATTTTGACTCGCGAGAGTGCAAATGCATAACCCACCGAGGAAACAAAATTAATGTTTCTGAGGAATATTTTGAAATGGCTCAGTCTCTTTCAGGATTCCTGCAAAGAAGATCTAGAAGTTGACGTATCGACGCTTCCAGGGGAAATCTATTGGTTCCTAAGTAACCAGCACGTGATTTCCACATGACAAGGGAAAGGAATGTGTGGCTCGTGTCAGCAGACGCTCGTGGGAGAGGAACGCGTGACGAACTCGTAAGAGAGTCTGCGTGGGAGGCCAGGCTGCTTATTGACACCTGTGAATTTGGGGCAAATATTAACTTACCGGATTGTATGCGTAGAAAGCTATTCCAAATCTTCTCAGACATGGAAATAGTTCTTCTTCTACCTGTCTAAAAAGAATAAAATCGCTTCCTTTCTAAAAGAGAATTTCAAACAAATGAAAGCTCCGAAACTTTTCGGGCGTACTTCGGTGCTTGAATTCCGTTGAAAAGTCAACAGAAAGAAACTTGAAGGAAGGATGCTGCGCAAAAGAAAACCAGCTTTTGGGAATAAGTTGGTCAAATTTTCTCTAGTCGCGTTTAGACTTTAAGAAATGGACCCCTGGTCAAAATGGGCCACTGAATCAATTTGCAGTTGTTCTTTCGCCCGTCGCAAGGCAACCAGTTTCTTATCCTTCCCACGGGCTTATTACACCTTGAACATCTATTGTTGCATAAATAGCAACGCTTCAGGGTCAAAAAAAAAAAACGGTATGGATGGAACTTAATTAATGATTTCATGTGTGTTGGAGGATGGACCCAAGTGTGCGCAATCTCTGCGATGGCGAATCGACTTGAATGTGGACGAAACGACCGGATACCAGCCATACAATAATTTTAATGATGCAATTGCGAATTCATTTCTCTTTTAAGCCTCACAGAAGGTCCTTAATTGCATTTATGCGTTCATTGTTTCTAAAAGCCATCCTGCCCTTCTTTTAACAGCTTTTTTTCACATCCTAACCTTTCATTTCAGTACCTACAATGTGAAAAAAATAATCACTACATTTAAAAACATTTCTTGTTTTCTCTTTGTCGATACGTTTGCCTCGTTTACTTTTTGGCACACCTCTGAGAATATCTTTTTCCTGATGCTCTTAAAGTACTGGTTCAAACTCAGGATATCATCCAATATCTACGGCATTCAAGGGTAGAAACTAAGGGTTATTAATAGTAATTATTTCAGCAGCACTTTCTAACCTTGTAACCGAATTGTACATTCCTTGATAGACAGTTGGCAATGGATAGTTGTTCTTCTTACACAAGTAATAAATTTCAGCCTAAAAATGACATCCAAAGAACATTTTAAGACGCTAAAATGAATATATTGAAAGACGCAATGCATACATGACAACCAAATGTCATACATTCTCTTTGGTCGCTTTGTTTTATCAAACAGCTCGGTAAGGATAAAATAATAAATAACAAAGGTTTCGGGCATAAGCCATTTGTCTGAGAGAATAAAGGGCAAACCATCAGAAAATAAGCTCGCAAATCTTTCT
>NC_090879.1:18724909-18727409 GCF_036669935.1 Montipora foliosa
ATGGGCCTTAAACCAGAAGAGGGAGGATACCAAGTGAGCCTAACTACATGTACAACATTACAAACAGTTATTCACCTGATTCACGATGTAAGTAAATTTGAAACCCTATTACCAGTTATTATTACTGGCTTAGAGCAAAATGTTAAATGCTTTAAACCAGGTAACCTTACCAGTTTCCTTTCTAAATGGAGAACTCTTACATCTGATAGAGAAATTCTAGATATGATAACCGGCACAACTATTGACTTAAGATACCTGCCAGTCCAACACGGGCCACCGGCCATTCGGGAGTTCTCAGATACTGAGTCTGAAATAATTTTTACTGAGATCGAAAAGCTTTTAAACAAAGATGTGATTGTCAGAACTGTCCGGGAAACTGATGATTTTATTTCCCCCATTTTTCTGAGAGAAAAGAAAGATGGATCACACCGTATGATTTTAAACCTTAAAGCACTAAACAAGAGCATTGTTTATCACCATTTCAAAATGGATACTCTTGGTTCAGTAATTAGACTAATACGTCCAAATTGTTTCAGGGCCACCATCGACCTCAAAGATGCCTACTATTCTGTGCCTGTGTCAGAGAAACATCAAAAATTTCTCAAGTTTCACTGGAAAGGAAACTTCTACAAGTTCACTTCCTTCCCTAATGGGTTATGTTTCTGCCCTAGGAAATTCACAAAGCTCATAAAGCCAGTACACTCTTGTCTTAGGTTACAAGGCCACCTCTTGGCAGCTTATATTGATGACAATTACATTCAGGGTGATACTTATACCGAATGTCTAACTACTGTGCTTGAAACATTAAAACTGTTTGCTGACCTGGGATTTTGTCCTCACCTTGAAAAATCATGTCTGATACCATCCCAAGAAGTTAATTTTCTGGGAGTTATGCTAAATTCCATCACAATGACTGTCAGACTGACCATGGAGAAAAAACAAAAAATTAAGAATGCATGCACAGCACTGCAGGAGAGGTCAAAATACATTATACGAGAGGTTGGAAGTGTCATAGGACTACTGGTCTCAAGTTTCCCTGCTGTTATGTATGGGCCATTGTATTACAGAAAACTAGAACAAGAGAAATCTCATGCTATCAAAGACAATAATGGCAACTATGTCACTCTCCACAGATGCCAAAACAGAACTACAATGGTGGATCGAAAATATTGAAAACTCATTCTACGTTATAAATCATGACCCCTCATCACTAACAATTAGCGCTGATGCATCAAAAATTGGATGGGGAGGTGTTTTCAAAGATCTGACTTAAACGAGACTTACCTGTAAGTTGAAGTTTGATGTGAATTCTACCGATTCCTAGTCAGGAACAGAGGAGTCACGTGCCCACCCAACATATACATATATATATCTATATTTTCTACAGGACAAATTTATCCTTTTTATTTGTCCCCACCCTTGTTTTTTCCTGTGCTCATTCATTGTTAAATACTGACCTGGCTTGCTCGCGCAATCTCACGTGACTCCTCTGTTCCTGACTAGGAATCGGTAGAATTCACATCAAACTTCAACTTACAGGTAAGTCTAGTTTAATCTTAAATTATCGTGGAGGAGGGGGACATTGGGGTGTCTTAGAAACCGCAAAACCGCAGAAAAAATCATCCAAAACCGCAAAACCGCAAAAAAATTCGGCCAAAACCGAAAACCGATGCAATGGTGACAAGTGGGGCATACAGAGCAAACTACACTAACACTTTATTTCATCAAAGTATTTATGAATGTCATGGACTTTATTTCTGCCGCTCTCTCGAGCCCGGACTTTATGGGCTCATTTTCCGTAAAGCGTTTCGCGGCTATAGAGTGTTTTCATGTGAACTCTCCGGGAATTCAGCTCTATTATCACTCAAACGTTTTCTTTTGTTTCGGAGGAAAAACAAGGTTATTGATCACGTGAGTGAAAACAGGAATCCTGTCCCCTATGGGGCCTTAAATTCTATTTATCAGGCCCTAGTACAACCTAATTTCAACTACTGCAATATTGTTTGAGGAAACTGTGGGGTAAATTTGCAGGAAAAACTGCAAAAACTACAAAACAGAGCAGCCCGTGTCTTGACCTACTCTAACTATGGCACTGATGTCAACAATTTATTTGAACTCTTAAGATGGAAATCCCTGGTCTCTCAAAGGCAAATTGAAAGAGCAACAATGGTATTTAAGTCCCTACAGGGACTAGCACAGTATCTACGCTCGAAATGTCCATCGCGCTCCAGGTTTTTGTTTGAGAGACTCTGTGAATAAGGTAAATGTTCCGATACCGCGCACAAACTACTACAAAAAAAAGCTTTAGGTATAGTGGCGCAGTTTTGTGGAACAGTTTGCCATTAGAACTAAGGAAAGCAGAACCCCTCAATCAATTCAAACGACTGATTAAAGAGGTTATCTAAGCCATTATTCTAAACACGGCATTCATGGAAAGCAGCTTTTATTGTATGATATTGAGTAAGATAGTTAATGTAGTTTACATAGTTTTATCTATACT
>NC_090879.1:18732409-18734909 GCF_036669935.1 Montipora foliosa
T
Organism: Montipora foliosa; assembly: GCF_036669935.1. NCBI lineage: Eukaryota > Metazoa > Cnidaria > Anthozoa > Scleractinia > Acroporidae > Montipora > Montipora foliosa. The sequence continues at coordinate 18,732,411 of NC_090879.1, forward strand.
TTTTTTTTAACATTGTGACTGAAAATCCCTGTTGAAGGGAGTCTCAATAAAGTATGTATATATGTATTACCGGCATAATGAAACAATTAACCATCAAGAACAAGTTCACGCTTCAATAATCCGGCATGTGTGAAATAAGCGAGTTTAGAGTTTCAAAAAACTGCGCGCGTCGGGATAAAAGCAAGCACATTAAAAAAAAAGAGAAAATATTTCTAATGCAAATTCTTGCAGCTATTTACCATAACAAAAATGACAATTATATACTTGTTTTTATCCTGAGGCACACATTCGTTTCTTGAAACTCCCAACTGGCTTCAGGACGAGCTCAGTGTTCTTCATTAAAAAGTTTTGGTTGTTTTGGTGGAAATTGCTTTTTTTGCAGTCGCAGGTGTATGTATGGGGCAACTGGGGTGAAATCCGAGAAACAGCAACGGAACGGGCCAAAATAAGGTTGTTGCGGTTCCTTCGATTTTCCCCTGATATCGTCAACAGGAGCATTTCTAGCTTACTTCCACTTCAGTTCGAGTGATTCAGAATGGAGAAAAGTTATGACTATGAGACTTGGTTGAATATAGCATCATGTCTGCATATGTGGGATTTGGATGCAAGAGGATTTCACAAAGGCATGTGGAGATTTTGGCTCAAGAAAAATCACATTCGCGTAATTGGATGTCCATTTTCGGAATATTGTTCCTACAAACCGATAGACGTTTTACCAATTTATATTCCAAAAGGTCGAAAGCAAGAGGATAATTCTATAATAGCGTTAAATAATTGAGCTAATGCGTTGAAGCCGAGCCAATCAGACCAAGGAAGAACAGGTTAAAAGCATTTCGGAAACGCACCATAAGTGAGCGCGTGGCGGTCAAAATGTTCACTAATTTAGACCCAGTCTACAGGTCGCATTTTTGTCGTGTCGATTTAAATTTAAAAAAAGAATAAAAAATGCAAAATCAAAAGTGCAAGTAGTGGTATTCAAATCAAATTTCAAGTTTTGCGAGAAACGTGAACAAACAAGGGCGAATTTGAGTTTTCTCTGCTCGCTTCTACACCGCTCCAACTGATTCATTTAATACTTCTGCTAGTTTTAAGAACTTGAAGAAACTGAAATAGTGACGTTGAAGTTTCGAAATTCTAAGCGACGTTTTAGTTGACGTCGTAGTCGTGGATCTAAAGCTCCCTAATCTATGAGTAAGAAGGCTTTAAAAATTCGAAATATTACTAAGAATGTATGGGCTCACTAGCGCTTTTGCCACTCAAGAATTTCTCAGATTTTGATGGCTAATTATTTCGCTAGATATCAAAGCCAAAAAGGTCATAATTAGAGACGTCACGCAATCAATAATTTTAATGCGTCAAGCTAAACTATTGCGGATGTTGTCAGCAAAAAAATGTAAACAGAAAAGTTTTTCGCCTGTTTTATTTATGGTAACGATACGTCCAGCCACTAGATCTGGAAATGCTTTTGTTTGCGTCAACCCATCACTTTATATTTGAAGAAGAGTTTTTGCTATTATACGACGCCCGTTTTACCAAAACCCCATTATTTTTTGAATATCCTTTTTCCCGACGAGGGTAGCAAAGCTATTTGTGCGTGACGCGTGACAAGGGCTGAAATCAATAAAGAACAGCGCGGTTCGTGAATGCAGCCCATCACCCGGTATTGCTCCAGTGATTTGGTTAGACGTTGTTCACAAACTGATGTTTATTAAAATCCTTGAAAACTCTATAAACACCGTGAGAACTAAAATAAAAGATACAAATAAATTACAAAATAAGATTGCGAAAATATCAGGATATAAAAATGTCTTACACGCTTCGAAAGTTACAAAAGTAAAAAGAAAAAAAAAAACTTAAGATGAATCTACAGGTAACGGTAAAACAATGTCGTATACAACTTGACTTTAACTGAAGCCTTAAATCTTAATTTACAATTATAAGCGATGAAATTGAACTTAAGCGAGTAAAGCTACGAAACGCGTACATAAACAAACTAAAATAGCGTCAAAGATAATTACCTTGGTGCTGCCTTGATCACCAGAACAATGATAAACTTGGAGAAACTTGTTAACTTTGGTGAATTAACAGATCTTGCGTCAACTGATCTTGTAAACGATAAAATTAACCTTTTATAACGGTAGTTGGGTGTCGCGGCGCTTACGCGTGAGTTTTTGCGACACCATAGAACTTACTCGAAAGATGTAGAGACTACGGTAGCGTACACGAGAAACTAATACGCATGGAAAAGCCTTACATAACTGAATACACGTTAAAGAAACTTCCAACAACTAGGAATAGTACTCTTAAGGATGCAAAGTCTAGAAACTGAGCGTTAAACAGCTTGAATAAGAAACCTGTTGAAAACTTGCGCAATGTTGCGCGTGCAAAATTTGTTGCTGAAGCGCGCGCCGCTTTAAGTGTCGTACATCACGCGCGCACAATTTAACTGCTGTCGCTACACCCGGAGCCTCTATACAGACTATATCCTTGAGTCAACCT
>NC_090879.1:18739909-18779909 GCF_036669935.1 Montipora foliosa
ATTGCGTTCTATTTTAATGCCTCCGCAGTTCAAGTATATAAACGTTCCATTATATTTAGCAACTATTCACCGAAGTGGAAGAGGCTTGTGGTGGATATTTACCGAGTCGCGAAGCGGCGAGTTAAATATCCACCACTAGCCACTTCCACTTCGGTAAATAGCTGTTTTAGTATATACTAAAACAGTCTGATAATATAGCACAAAAAGATGATTTTAACTGATTTATTCCTGCAAAGATCACAACATTTTCTGCCGCAAAATTCCGCGCGAGTTGCTCAGAGGTGAATAGCAAAGGATATCTGGAGTTTGAGTAGCCAATCGGCGAGCGCGTTCAACGCTATCCACTGTTTTAGCATATACTAATCTATCCCCAAACCTTCATATGCGAAGTCCCCCTTCCCCCACGGGGGCAAAGGTTTGTCTCAACTGCTTAATTAAGTTGCTGCTTAACTGCCATGATTTACATCTCTCATATATTTCAATCCCCGCAGTTCATATAAATGAACATTTCATACAATTATTCAACATCATTCAAAATTTTCTATTCTCCATTCACCCAGTTACTGCGCAAATTCGCCAAAGATTCGCAAAATCGTGAGAGAAGTCAGAACAACAAAACTGACCCTTCATGGTTTTACGACAAGCGTCAACAGCCTGCTGTTCGCCGTTTCACGTAAAAGCTATGCTAAATCTCTCAATCGTCAAGTGTAAGTTGTTCGGCTGCATAAATTCGTATGTGTAATCAAATGGCGACGCGTGAAAGTAGGAAATAATTTCACGCGCGTTTTGTCAAAATTCTAATTATTTCCCGGGCCTTTAGGCGAGGGAAATTATCAGAATTTTGACAAAACGCAAGTGAAATTATTTCCTAATTTCACGAGAAAACCATTTGATTACCTTTTAATGTCGTGGGTGACAAATTACGCTCACAACCGTAATTGTAAAATCGCTCGAGTACTTTATCCAACTGCTCGGGAAGAATCATCTCCAGGTTTTTCTCAAGGCTATTTTCGTCACACCACTTCTCAAAAACTCTCACCCAGTTAATTGTGCTCTTTCACGTATTTAAATTTTCTGCCGCTTCTTTTAATTTCGTAACTTCTTCAATGGTCACTGTCTTAAATCTAGACGCCATCTTGGCTCTGATCGAGATGCAAGAGATGTTACCATGGCAATTTTGTAATTTCACATGTGAAATTATAAATTAACGCTGAAATTTCGCGCCTAAATTAAGGAGTAATTTGTCACCCATGATACTATGGAGGAAAATCGGATTGAGAAGGAAATACGGGGATACTTTTAATTTAAACCCCAAAAGAGAAAAAAAGCCGATTTTCTATATCCTAAATTTCAGCCTCTTCGACGAGTACCCATTTGAGATTATCTAATTTTAGATCATCTGATAACCTAAGTAGACGATACCCTGTCTGGTCTACTAAGATGATCTCTTAAAAATTAGCATGCAGTAAATTGCGAGAATTGAGCACAACATACACATCAGCCCATGATCCTGTCCCCGCATAACGGCCATGCTGAATGGTGCTACTCTCTCTATCTTCAAAGCGATGCTTCCCTGTCAGCAGTCCACCTGCGAGCTTCCAAGAACAAAGTCAGTTGGTATATGTACACACAGAGTGGGCTGCTTATAGCCTTCCACGCAGATTCTCTTAGGAATTTGTCCCGCGTTCCTCTCCCACGAGCGTCTGCTGAAACGAGCCGGAATTTACGTAGACCAATCACAACGGACTTCCAGATTCTGGAAATGCACTTTAGACCTTCAGAAAACTGCAAGAAGTTGGGTTCGTGTGTTAGGTATTAGCAAGAGGAAATGAGGGGACAGAGAAGGAGGCTCCCGGTCCAGCCCTTGGGATATGTCATGTCCACGAAAGTTATTTTTAGACGAGCGGATGTCTTCCGAGACGTCCGCATGCAGGCCAACCTCGGTCCGATGTTTGAAAGAAAATATATATTCATAAGCCTTCCACGTGCGCCATCATTTTCTCTTTTCACTAAGAACCTGAGAGCGAAGCAAGACTGCATGCGGACGTCTCGGAAGACAGACTTCCCCTAGAACAAATACTTCCGCTCGTCTAAAAATAACTTTCGTGGACATGACATATCCCGGCCAACGCCTTGAGCCTCCCTCTCTGTCCCCTCATTTTCTCTTGGTATTAGGTCTTGGTTTTCGAGACACCCTATAAAATCGCTGAGTTAAATTCTTATAAAAGAGAAACTGGTGCGTATAAATTTCATGCTTTCGCTTAGACGTTTGCGGCCCTTCACAGAATGAGTACGGTAGAATTTATGGTTGAAACACCCCGCGCGATTCAAATTTATTTGTGATTGATTTCATATTTACATGTACATTTCATTTCTTTCCGTGCTATTTCTCACAAATCACTGGAGTCGTTTCTTTGAAAAACCCCATTTCTTGTAGTCCTTCGGTTGAACGAATCTAAGGTTTGGAGTTTATTTTTGAAATCGAAGAAACACGTAGTGCGAAGGATCGGTTCGCATCACAACAACATAAAATCAATTTTTAGAGACGGACATCTCCAAAAGCAGCCTGAAAATTTCAAGCAAAGTTTCAATTTTCAAGCAAAATGGATTTTTTCAAGCTTTCTATCCGCTACTGTCCTAGTTGCGTTCATTGCGCTTGAAGGTAATGGTTCTAATCTCGTGCAGTTCAAAGACACTCGCAGTACTAAGTATTTGGGCTATGTCGAAAAGTGGGACGGGGAGGCGGGGACAGGGGACTCGGAGACTCGGGGACATAGGGACGTGGGCCGTGGGGACTCGGGGACGTTCATTATAATACTATCAAGTTACACAAGTTACTATCAAGTTAACACGAGCGGCGAATTTTTTTTGCCTCAAGTCCTTAAACATGAACCAAACGTTGGTATGACCATTTTTCTGATCATTTTACAATTCTCCAAGTATATCGAGGCTCGAATTTAAATAATTGGACAACCCCAAACAAAGATTGAAAGTACTAACTTCCATTTTCTGCACCCTATTAAACCTTTTCATTTCACTCGTAATTATCTGTGTCACGTGACATTTCTTGACTAATGACGTCATAACGCTAGTTTTTGACATTGGGGAACGTTTACCCTAAAACATTCCGTCAACTTTTGTCTTGAAACTGCTTAAAACATCCGTTAACGTATAATTATACCTATTAATGTGGCATCGTTCATTTTCATTGTGACTTCTAAGGACTCGTGTGACTTGACCTGTTTTTTCTTTTAATTTTAATTTACCGTTTCCGTTAAGATGAGGATATGATTAAAAGGCACAATGATAAAGAACCGAAAGGGGTACTAGAGCAAGGAACAAAACACGTTGATATAAGATGACTTTTCCATCCTTGTTTCCGATAAAAGATTTAAATCAGCCATTAAAAAATCACGTGACACATTTCACATGAAAGAGCGAGTAAAAAGCTAAGTATGCAGATTTTAAGTCAACGTCGATTGGACAATTGCTTCCTCGTAAAACAAAAATGTGCCAAGTTATGAGCTTGGTGAAGCCTTAACACACTGGAGTCACGAGTTACCGCGGCTTAGCTTCTGGCCATGGTCCTGTGATGCCGAACATTTTCGACAATACCAACGGTAACAACCCGAATTTTTAATCAAAGGTAACAAATTGAACAAGTGCCAGGAAAGAGGCAGTCCCCATTCTGCCAACAACGGCATTGCCACGGTGTTCAACCATCAGTTACAGAGAAGAAGTCATTAGGCTCAAGAATTTGTGCAACTACAACAACAAATGCTGGAACGTGAAATTCAGCTACAGTGTCAGAGCAATGGGCCATTAGGTCTTCTTCTTTGTTTCACAGTCCAGCTCTGTGACGGGTGGCGAGAAGTACTTTTTGAGAATTAAATTTTTGTATTTCGGTGTGTATTTAGGTGGTACTTGAAAAGCATACAGATGGTCGTTTTTGCAAAATAACATTAGCAATTCAACTTCCTTTTTACTCATTTTAAAATTCTATACTTAGAAAATGCGTCGCCGCATCCCCGACACCCGACGTCCCCGAGTCCCCACGTCCCCGAGTCCCCGAGCCTCCACGTCCCCGAGAACCTCACGTCCCCTGTCCTCGCGTCCCCGTCCCACTTTTCGACAAAGCCCAAATATTTGTATTCGTATTTATATATTTCCACGGCGCTTTCAATTTTACTAGTAGATGAAACGACACCATACACTTGCTAAGCACTCACATTTTGACTCGCGAGAGTGCAAATGCATAACCCACCGAGGAAACAAAATTAATGTTTCTGAGGAATATTTTGAAATGGCTCAGTCTCTTTCATGATTCCTCCAAAGAAGATCTAGACGTTGACGTATCGACGCTTCCAGGGGAGATCTATTGGTTCCTAAGTAACCAGCACGTGATTTCCAGATGACAAGGGAAAAGAATGTGTGGCTCGTTTCAGCAGACGCTCGTGGGAGAGAAACGCGTGACGAACTCGTAAGAGAGTCTGCGTTGGAGGCCAGGCTGCTTATTGACGCCTGTGAATTTTGGGCAAATATTAACTTACCGGATTGTATGCGTAGAAAGCTATTCCAAATCTTCTCAGACATGGAAATAGTTCTTCTTCTACCTGTCTAAAAAGAATAAAATCGTTTCCTTTCTAAAAGAGAATTTCAAACAAATGAACGCTCCGAGCGTACGGGCGTACTTCGGTGCTTGAATTCCGTTTAAAAGTCAACAGAAAGAAACTTGAAGGAAGGATGCTGTGCAAAAGAAAACCAGCTTTAGGGAATAAGTCGGTCAAATTTTCTCTAGTCGCGTTTTGACTTTAAGAAATGGACCCCTGGTCAAAATGGGCCACTGAATCAATTTGCAGTTGTTCTTTGACTTCTTTCGCCCGTCGCAAGGCAACCAGTTTCTCATCCTTCCCACCAGCTTATACCTTGAACAATAAATTGTTGCATAAAAAGCAACGCTTCAGGGTTAAAAAAAAAACGGTATGGGTGGAACTTAATTAATGATTTCATGTGTTTTGGAGGATGGACCCAAGTGTGCACAATCTCTGCGATGGCGAATCGACTTGAATGTGGACGAAACGACCGGATACCAGCCATACAATAATTTTAATGATGCAATTGCGAATTCATTTCTCTTTTAAGCCTCACAGAAGGTCCTTAATTGCATTTATGCGTTCATTGTTTCTAAAAGCCATCCTGCCCTTCTTTTAACAGCCTTTTCTCAAATCCTAACCTTTCATTTCAGTATCTACAATGTGAAAAAAATAATCACTACATTTAAAAACATTTCTTGTTTTCTCTTTGTCGATACGTTTGCCTCGTTTACTTTTTTGCACACCTCTGAGAATATCTTTTTCCTGATGCTCTTAAAGTACTGGTTCAAACTCAGGATATCATCCAATACCTACGGCATTCAAGGGTAGAAACTAAGGGTTATTAATAGTAATTATTTCAGCAGCACTTTCTAACCTTGTAACCGAATTGTACATTCCTTGATAGACAGTTGGCAATGGATAGTCGTTCTTCTTACACAAGTAATAAATTTCAGCCTAAAAAAGATATCCAAAGAACATTTTAAGACGCTAAAATGAATATATTGAAAGACGCAGGGCATGTATGACAACCAAATGTCATACATTCTCTTTGGTCGCTTTGTTTTATCAAACAGCTTGGTAAGGATAAAATAATAAATAACAAAGGTTTCGGGCATAAGCCATTTGTCTGAGAGAATAAAGGGCAAACCATCAGAAAATAAGCTCGCAAATCTTTCTTACGGTGGTAAATTTATCTTTATAGAGACGTTTGATAAAACTAAATTTTCGATCTCCTGTCACCCTAAAACAATTCACTTACCACTTGCCATGCAGCATAATTTGATAAACCAAAAGATTTAAATTTTCCCTCTAAAACAAAGGAAAGAAAAATTGTGAGTGAATGACAAAACTGGATCCATGCCATAACATTGGAAATCGGTAGATTTACTATATCTCATAAGGAAAACACATTTAAGAGATTTAGCCTTCTGTTTACTGCAAATGGTACACGTTGGGCCGAAATTTGGATTTTTGCCAAAAAGCAAAAAAACGTTTTTGATCTTAATCGGGAAGAAGATTCTCTTGTAACTTCGCTTGCTCTGATCAAGTAATCATGCCCTCTTGATTATATCAAAAGTGCCCTCATGATTAAGGAAAAATGTCCTCCGTCTCAGCCAATCAGCATTCAGTAATTTTGCCCCGTATGAGATAAAACATATAAGTTATATTTTTTTAGTGCTTTAACTCTTGAATTAACACATTTTTGCTGATCATTTGCACACCTTTGAGGACACTGGCTCAGTTGAATTAGAACATATACAGTTAAACAATAATCCAACATGGCACGTTTTTTCTGCCAAATGCTCATGCTAAAGCCTCTTTTTGCCACTCCAAATATTGCAAACCGCAGTTTGAATTTTGCCGCCAACATTGAAAACGTGATGCTAAATATCCCTAGTATTATTACATCTCTCACTGAAGCATGAACTCAAGACGGCATTCATTTTGGGAATCAACTGGAAACTAATGTTTTGAAAACTTACCCACAGAACACACGGCATACTGTTCAACAAATCTTAACGTACCTTTGTGAAGACGACCGACAGCTTCCAATGTTTCTTCAATGGGTGTCTTGTGATCTGGAGCATGGAGGTAAAATAAATCCACATAGTCTTTTTTCAGTCTTTGAAGTGACACATTCAGCTGCTCCACTACGCCATCATACTTCAACCCTTTAAGAAGCAAACAAGGACAAATGAGGACAAACAACCCACTGTCTGCTAACTGTTTGATATCTAACCATGACTAAATAGTTAACCACTGTCTCAGTAATGCAGAAAACTAATTCCTTGAGTGAACTCAAAGAAAAAAATGAAAGATTTGACCATCACGCAACAGACCTCTCTCAGCCCATGGATTGGCCTTCGTAGCAATGAATGCCTAAATAAGAATAATATAACAATAGTGTAAAAGTTAAATGCATGTCCATAAATGTATATTTTTTTAATGTAAAAGGAATGAAACTCATTTTTGCAACCAATAATAAATTTATTTTAAATACCTTGGAGCTGTGAAGACTGCCAACATTTCCCATGATTTCTTCACTCTTCCCTCCCGTATACCTTTCAAAATGATTTAATTAAATTAAATTAATATATCAAAAAAAATTATTATTATTTCTTGAACCTTTCCAAACCCAATGATCCCTGGGAAGTAACACTTAAGGTTTACATTGTTAACGTTTCCCTGAGACAGGCAAAGTGTGGTATTCTTTCTTGTTTTTAGTAAAAAAAAACAAGGGATTTTTACTTGCATTGCTTTAGTGGTGTACAGCAGTAACGACAACAACCACAATGATTAACCTTTCACCCCAGAAGAGGTCCTCATTGAGGAGTAAAATCACCTGGTGTTAGACAGCGTAAAATCTGTAAGTGTCATTCTTGGGAGGGAAAAAAGGGGTTAAGAAAGATGCAATGAATTTCAATCAAGCCTGTTAAGGTGATTCCTTAATTAGTAACAGAAGTCGTTGTAACATTTTCCTTGAATAAAAACAAAAGAATATTTAAATGGAGGCCATTTTGGAATAAGGTGTATTATGATGACTCGAAATGCGCAATTAAAAAAGTAAGTCACCAAGCTCCTTTGGGAGATATAACTTGCTCAAGTTACTCATTTAATAATTGCGACTTCATCTATCAAGGACAAGTTTGTTTCATCAGTTCACGCTACGTTTTGCAGGAACAGAAAGCACAGCTTTGACTTAATTCTTGAAATAACAAAACAGGTGTATTGTATTGTATATTTAATTATGGTTTTATGGCACAGGCACACCTCTTGAAAAGGCACTGACTACAAATATTCCTCGGGTGCATGATTCTCAAATTTAGTTTCCAAAGAGTACCAAATCAAATAATCTAATAAAATCAAGGTCAACAAAATTAATCCCTTACACGTCTTTTGCAAGCAAAACGTACTATGATGTCCAAGATATAAGAATAACTTTATGGAACTTAACATTTACTTACATGTACGCTGTGTCAAAATCATACACACCATTTTCCATGCAGATATTTACAAACTCCTCTACCTGCAATAAATGAATGCAAACTGTCATGAATAAAGCACAAAGAGTCATATGGAATTTGACTAATCTGTTGTCTTCCACCTACCTGATCTGTGGAACACTGCCTTCCAAACTCCATACAGCCAATTGATGTCTTAACAGGGACAGTGACCATCTTGAGAAAAATCCCAAAAAATTAACATTTAAAGAGGGGCTTTTACATGATTGGAGGAAAGTGGTAATGTCTCTTTTCCCTGTTGCACAAGAATACTATTAATAACAAATTGGATAATTAGCCCGTCAACAACTGGGACTGAGACTCGATATGTTAATGTGATGACACCCCCCCCCCCCTCCCCCCCAGTTTTAAGAATTTGAAATCTTAATTTGAAGTAGGATCACAGTGTCCAAAATTAAAAAAAAGTTCTAGGTTGTCCCTGTTTCAAAAGCCAGGCAACCAAACCTGTAAATTTGGTGACCCTGCAAAATGCTTGGTTGCCCATTAGGAAACTTGTAATGATAAAACGAACGCCGTGTTGAGATGCAATCACATTATGTTGCACCTGTGGTTTGCTGTGGAAGTCTGGGTTTAAGTTTTAACATTATATTTCAAATTATCTCCATTGTCTACATGTTGTCTCTTGCATTTTCCAGTCAGGCAATTTTTTGTTAAAGTCACAGATATCATTTCAAAACACTGGAAAATGCCCAGCTGTTACAAATTAGTTGTTTTCTTCACACTACTATCAGACATTGGCAAATATGGAAGCCGACAATTTCGTCGGATGCTGCTTATTTAATTCATTTTCTATTTTTGGCTGGGTTGTCCATTGCTTTTTCTTCGGGCAACTAAACTTTTCATTTTACCAAAGTTGGTTGCCCGATAAACTTTATGGTCCTCTGGGATGACTGGACGACCACTAATTTCAAGCACTGCGATCACTTAGGTGAGTGCAGTTTTGAAATTGACTTCATAAGGAGGAATTATTTTATTCTGGAATAAAATGGTTTCTTTAAAATGATAGACACTGAGTCTTTGAATTGTAACTTTACGTTCAAATTTCTCCAAACCATGCTTGTACCAAGTTATGTCAAACAGAGTTCATTAATGTGACTTTTCCAGTCAACTTGTTAGATAAATTCATTTTCAATTTTAATTGGAAGAGCAAATAAGAACAAGATTTGTTTTTGAGATAACAAAATGCTTGATGAGTTTGGCAGATAAGTTACATGTAATATGAAAAGATGGGGTTCTAAAATGGAATCTTGTGGAGTACCACAAGTTACCAGGAAGGGAGTTAACTTCTGACCAAAACAGACAAATAAAATGTAACACTGGTCAAATGCTCTACCCACTGTCTGAGCTACAAGAAATCCTAAGTGTCATGCAGGTCTTTCAGGCTCTACAATGTTATGTGCCTCAAATTTTGGGTAGACTTTCACTATGATACCAGACTAAATTGGTGCAAAGGAAAAGAACCATATTTGTTATTCCAATTGGGAATTTCTGATTTGGTTTTGTTATACATGTATTGGTTTTGTTTTTTTTTTATGGACAGTAATTATCTTGGATCCAGTATACCGTATGAAAGATGAGCCAAATTTCAAATACAGCAACACTGTGTCTGTCTTTGTTAGATTTTGACAACATTCTTTGAATTCTTATGCAAGTAAGTAGCAGGGGATTTCATTCATAAAAATGGTATTTACAGTACTTGTAAGCTATCTAGGTTCTTAATTGGTTCTTATTTCCTCAAAAGATATCTACTCTATGCCCCTCTATGAACCTCTGATGAGGATGCTGATATCTTTATATTTCATAACCATAAAAAATAAGTTTTGAAGAAGATCTGTGCAGTTTAAAGTGCACTTCAGGTTCCAGTCGCCTGAAATTTTGGGTCATTTCCTAAAATAAGAACGTGTTTTTAATCTTTTAGGCTAACCTGGTAACTTACCCTAACCCCACTAAGGGGTAAAAATGAAATTTTTAACCGAACAGGTTCTTAAAGTGGTACTATGATCAAAAAATCAATTCCTTTTCAGTCTTCTGATTTTAAAAGCGTGTTCGCTCAACACCTAACTGACAAAATTTTGAGCTTTGAGTTTTATCCAAAGGCTGTTTATTTTGAGTGTAAGTTTTGGATTTCATGGTCCGCCATTACTCATGTTCAAAACTGGCCGATTGGACCTCAGAGAGTTGGATCTAGAGAAAATGACGTCATTTACTCACTAGCTTAAAATTTCAGCGTGTAAACGTAATTTATTATATATGCAAAACACGGGTTGAAAAGTCTGAAAGCCCGAAACTGCCGTGCTGCAAATTAATTAGGCCGCGTACACACGCATTGCATTCTTAAACTAGTGAGTGTTTGACGTCATTTTCTCCTCGACCCAGCTCTCTGAAGATTTTGAAGTTAGTAATGGTGGATCAATAAATAAGAAAATTCCAGCTAAAATAAACAGGTGTCTTTTTAAAATCAGAACTTAAAACTTGGGTCAGTTAGTGTTTCGTTAACATAGTTTTGAAATCCAAAGGAAAAACAATTTTTTTTTTGGTCGTAGTACCACTTTAAATTCTAGGTTCTTATATGCGGGTGTTTACTGTATTGAATGTACTCAGCAGTTAAGCTGGAAAAAGTAGATGTGTTGAAACCCAGATACCTTGCTCAAGTGTCGCGTGAAGAGCTTACACGCCGAAAATTTAACAGCGACTTCGACGAAAGCTGACACCTTTCCACAGCAAAGCATTAGTGCACGAAGAGTGCACGAGTAGAAGCGTGAATTCGTTCCCAGGTCCCATCGTTATCTTAAGCACTCGTGCAAAGTCCCCGCGCGGTCAGTAGCTCAGAATTTACGATTATCGTGGAGGTGAAAGTAGTTGCTGGTCGCGGTTGCAGGTCATTGTTTCACCATAGCTGAAACGATCCAAACCTCTATTAACGCTAAAATTAGGCCTAAACACTGATATCCTTGGACTGGTTTGAATCCGGAGTCTCTGAGGATTCTCTGGAGGGTGTAATGTGCATGTCATTGTTTCATCATAGGTGGAGCAACCCAAATATTTACTAATGCTAACATTAGGCCTAAAAGATAATTTTTAAGCCTAAGGTTAGCATTTTTGAAAAGGCTTGGGTTGCTTCAGTTATGGTAAAGCAATCACCTGCAATCTGGCAATCAGGCCTTTGTTCTTTCTTATACATTCAGCAACAGGAATTTCGCTAGACAGAGAAGCCAAGTGAATACAAAACAAAACTATGATGAATAAATACTTTTTTTTTTCATTTGACAAGACGCTTATGTTAAATGTTATATGCTGTGTGAAAATGTAAGAGTTACATCGAACTGACAGGCACTTGTGGGTGCTACAGTGATTTCTCACTATTTTTTCACATTAATTCATGTACCAGAGTAAGAACTTTGATGGTGGTCCGACATCAACGGGAAATAGCCATATTGTACATCAGAGTAAGATATAACGTTTGTAAGATTTATTTTGAAAAGTATAAACGGGTTGGTTACTGTAACATACTGTTTACAAATTAAACAGCAGATTCAGGAGAATCTGCTTGGACTCATAAACGATTACTTGATCACCTTACACACTCAAGAGACGAGGATTTGTTACATGACCAGTTAAGTGTAACTGCTTATTAAGGTAATCGTCATATGGGAATGATATGGATTCATTGAAATAATAGTGCTTTTCCATGCCAACGGAAAGTTTTACTGTACGGAACGGTCCGTACTCTCGGTCGACTCAACAGCGTTCGCTCTTGGAGGATGGAAAGCTCGCCTGTTTGTGCCCACGAGAAGAATGGAATTGATAGACAGGTTTTCATTCAAACCACGATACATCCTTTCCTGATTTCGTTCAAAAGAACTGACTGAATACAAGAGCACCTATAGCTAACGAGCAAATTAAGCCAAAAGCCTTTGAGAGACATTTATTAGGCTCCTTGTAATGTATAAAGACTGGCTAATATAAAGAGATGTTTTTATCATCAAGAAGAATTTGATCTGTTCTGATATCTTAGCTGAAACTGATTGAAGTGTCCGAAAATTTTAGGGAACGATATCTTCATTTCAGAAATTGCTGGCTGAACGTGCCTTCTAATAACTTCCCAGAGAACCATTTTTCAGTTCATCCGAAACTGCTAGATGACCTTTTGAATTGCCGAAAATTGCAAAAATATCCTTTTCCCCGGTTGCGATTTTTTTAGGTGATGTTTTAGTAAAGAAATCTATAGCTGTTTGGCAACGTAGAACCAAAATTCTCATAACAGTTTGACTCTCTCGAACACATATTTCACCGACGATTATCGTTGGGTCTCCCAGTGAATAGGGGGTTTCCCCAAACGAACCTTCTTTCAGATAGCCACAAATATACTCATGAGATTAGGAGATAACTTTGATAACACGACCAAGTACAAAGTATGACAAAGAAAATCAAGATCTTCCGGCTCAAAATACTCGATCAGCAGGAGCCAAACTTGAGAATGATCATGTTGGGACTAATTTTCGTTACACCTGTTTCTAAAACAGGTTATGTCGGAAATAACAGAATACAGGTCATCTCAAATAAACAGAGGGTAGAGAACTTAATTTATTCAAGTGTTCTCAAACAAGGCCAAGGTAAGTGACAACAATATTATAATCGACGTCCGAATATTCTCGTTATTAGGGAGCTTACGAAACGAGGACGACGACGGCTACAAAGAATTCATTTAAAAATACAAGTTCGCGTTTAATATTCATATCACTACGAAGCTCTATCATGTCATTTCGCGTTAAAAATATGTAGTAACTGTCGAGGAATTAAAGTGGTATGAGTGGGTTGGAAGCGTAGAGAGAGAACTGAAAATTCATCGTCATATGCTAACGTCCTCCACAGAACCTTGAATTTGGTCATTTCGCGTCGTCATTTAGGAGATGACGGCAAAGAAATGTACCAAAATGTAAAACGCACGTGCAGAGCGTGCTAAACCTAAACTAAACCTATTATTTTGTAGCGTCGTCGTTGCCGTCGGCGTTGTCGTTTCATAAGTCTCGGGAGTCCGGCGGCTTGTAATAGCAAGCGACTGCTTAGTTGACTGTTAGCAGAAACCCATAAGGGTTGAAACGTGTAACGCGCGTTCACAGCTTCCGAATATTCAGTGCGAACTGATTGGTTGAATGTTTCAGTGCTAAGTACCATATTTGGAAACCCCTCGCTCTTGTTGTTCCAAATATGGTACTTAGCAAATCGAATATTCAGAAGCTTGTTTCCCAGCACACAAGGGGCCGTTACACGTTTCAACCCTTATGGGTTTCTGCTGTTAGGTAATCGGTTTCCGAGATCTTTTAAGGGAAGGGGGCTGACATGAGCGTGCATGGTTTTTAAAACTAATTTTGAAGAGGACTTTTTCGTTTAACGATAGAAAATTGCGATAAAACATTTTCTAAAAGCATATTAAAAATTTGTAAACGACGTTTGGCTAACGGTCATTGTTATCACCCAACTAGTGGACTAATGCAAATGCTGCATTTTGATTGGCTACGCTACTAGAGGACTATAAGTAACAATCCTCGAGTAGCGAAAAGCGTGAAGCTTTCTTTCGTTTTATTCCCATAAAATAGTATATTATCAAATTGCATTTGCTAACTTTTATTTTTGCCTTTTCTGTCCGACTATTTGGGTGATACTAAAACAATTACCGTAGAGTTCCGATAGTAGCGACCCTCGTTACTTTCGGAATTAGCAGCCTTTGGGGGTCGCTATTTTCGGGGAACACAAATTGTTTACAAATAGAGCTGGCGCGAGCCTTTTTTCCGAAATAAAAAATGAACAACATAAAATTTAAAAAAGAACAACATTTTATTTGCATTCCATATGTATAGATTGTGTTTCATAAAAAGAAGATAACAATGATAGATACAGCAAAAAACCGTATATAGAAGAAAACTATATAGTTATCAATTTCAATTTGAAGAAACGTTCCTGTTGTTAATACGAAATTATACCGGTTTACGGTAGTTCTTTCATCGCTACATCAGTGAACTGATGTCAAGGACGAATGGTGGCATAAAGTTTCCCCTTGTTCTAAATTAAACTGCACGAACATATTATTGTACATTAAAATTTTGACATTGATTGACAGCATACCATTTAAAAAACTTGGTCTTGCTACTTTCGGGGGACGGGGGGGAAGGTCGCTACTTTCGGGAGGTCATTACTTTCGGGGGGGTCGCTACTTTCGGGATTTACTAGCGGCCACAAAAAATTGACGTTAATTTCGGGGGTTCGCTACTTTCGGGGGGTCGTTACTATCGGAACTTGACGGAAGACCCTTCGCCCTCAAGGACTACGGGTCAATAGCCCATGAGGCGGACTACGTGTCTAATTGTCAATTATCAAGTCAAAAAGTGAAAGATAAAAAATGTTTAAATACCAAAAAGACAATAGGTGATGGAATGTTCTTTAAACAAAGAGTTTTGTGCGAATGGAATCAGTCTGCGTGTTGAGACTAGGATTGCGCTCCTTGATGAAAAGCATCTCATAGACAAGACAGTCAAATTTTCCTTGGTACTTTTTTGGAATGCGGAATTGTCTTTCTTTGAGGAGGCTTGTATCCCCTATTGTCTTTTTATTATTGTCTTTTTAATCCTTAAACATTTTTTTATTTTCACTTTTTGACTTGATAATGACGTTAGCCAAACATCACAACGTCGTCTACAAACTTTTAATATGCTTTTACGAAATGTTTTATCGCGACTTTTTCGTTGTCTCTGAAATAAAGGCAGATCCAGTCCCAAAATTGGGTGTTCATTCAATTAATGGATTAGGAATATCTATTAATGGGAAGGACATCGTAAAACCACTCACGAATTTGGATTTATGAGCTTTGATGACTTAGGCTTGGTTGCTGAGGTTACAGGCTGGTGAATGAAGTGCTTTTACGACGTATATTTTTATACTGATGGCAAGTGCTGAAGTCCCGTTCAAGTCAAAGCTGAAGCAAAGGATCGTGGAAAATGTTTACAATACAGTAACAATACAACATTCTTTATTTAACGAAGGTAATGTAATTAACCCAATGAGTTATCTAACTTACAGCCTTCACAACGGCACGAAATACACATATAAAACAATGCCTAATCAGCAATATACGACTTGGTGGGTAATCAACTGACTCTTGAGTAAAGTTTCAACCAATCATTTATAGAATAATGAATAATCGAGCACAACGATCGGACGAGAGCCCCCTCCTCCAACACAGGTGTTTTTGTATCCACGCCCCTGGCACGGATTTCCATAAAATAGAGATTTTATCAACCTATTCCTCCTCAGTAATCTTGCAGTGTAATATAGTGTCTCAGCATGTGAACAAGCTTACAGCTGCCTGTTCCGCCAGGAAGGGGGAGGGGGGGGGACGCTCGTCGAAAATTTTGAATTAAACTTCAAAAGGAGACCCACTTGGGCGTGGCCCAGACTTAGTCTACCCCTAAAAGAGACCATATTTACACGCTCACACCAACCCGGTGTGGCCAAAACGTCACGCATGCGCAAAACCATTTCATCCGGTCAATTAGCAGCCATGGACAGTTGTTTCGGCCTTTTGGGCCTCATCAGCATGGCGTAGCTAACATACCAGCCCGCCTGAAAATCCCGCCAAAGTTGAAATCGCTACGATAAGCAATGCGAATTTCAGTAACAAAAGCAACGGTCGAAAAGCCTGTTGGTTGAAGGTGGGCCTTAAAACGTTTCAGTTGTGAAGGAGCTCTGAATCCGCTACAAACGATTTCTTTTTACTTTGCATAATTTAAATTTAGCCTGCTTAGTACTTTCCTACAAAATACATGTCCAGATCGACAAAATAAAGGGTGTCTTACAACGGATCTTTCGTTGCTATGGTAACCCATCATTTCACAATATGAGCGCATTTTGTTGATTTTCATGCCACCATAAGAAAAAGTGCTGCAGATTCAATCCTTTTAACAGTACAGAACAACTGGTTTGTGGCTCCCAGAGAAGCGTCTTGAATACTAAATCACATATTCCCAGTTTCAAAGCGTCATAAAATTCACTTTTTTACGTAGCGGTTTTCTCAGAATATTCAAGGTTACATTTGGAACGGAAAGAGGCCTTGGCAAGAAACTAATAATTACTGCAAAGCATCATTGAATAGCGTCCATAAAATTTCATGAGTATAGCGCTTTTCATTTTATTTAAATTTGAAACTGGACGTCATGATTTGCCCGATCTGTTGTTCCACAGGTAAACTTGGGCAGAACGAGGAGGGATTTTTAACAAGACGGGCCTTAATTTCGTTTTTTGTCCCTGCATATGATAGATTACCAAAGGTATTAGTTACGCTTAGTAATTCATTCTTTTTAGTCACGTATGGCTCGCAAATGTCGAGTGATTGCTGAGTCACTGTATCACACAGCCGGATCATGAAGAGAGCCAAGCAGAAATTCATATAAATGAATTTGGGATATCCGATATCAAGGCTCCGCGGTAAACTTATTTCATTGGTCGATATAAAGAATCAGGCGGATGCTATCATCTTGATGTACTTTCGATTGTGACCGTTGTCCTCCCCATAACTGCCATTTTTTTCTATTCCAGTCATTATTCTTAAAAATGTTCGACTCAGCCGAATGATTGCAAGAAATGTATATAGCAGAGTGTAATTTTTAGAAACCGGGATAGAAAATGAACGTGAATTTCAGCCATCTAAATATGACTCCGCTATTTCAATTCTTACGTAGATTTCCGCTTCCCTTACGTTCCACGACGAAATCGACTTGAATTATTTCGAAACTGACGAGCAAAGGTAGCTACTGTAGCTCTTATTGACAAAAAGTAAGGATAATAACACCACATGGGATTGTTCCTTGCAAGTTCAAGTTCTGATTTCCTTTGAATAGACACCCAGGAATCAATCTTTTCACCGGATCAATACAGCAGGGTATTGTATTTGTAAACAATCAAAATGCGTGACGCAAACAACACTGAGGATTGAAACATAATAAGACAGATTACCTATGTGCAAATTTTGCGTTATATAACTGCTTGCTGCGCTTGGTACACATCAGCATCACGGCACTATTGCCTACAACTACAACTTGGGTTTGCAGAGTAGTCCGGCCTTGTAGCTGCCCGGGTGTACCTGGTTGTGGAACGTTTACCTACCACATTCATCGAGTTTAAGTAAGTTACCAATGCCACTAATATAATGGCAAACGAGGTTTCAATCAGTCTTTTTGATCAGTTTTGTACTTCTCTTAACTGATATTCCACACAACAACTCTGTCTACGCAAATTTACAATGCTACAATTGCTCATTCTGCTCCTTGCAAGCGCGCCTTTTTGTCATCTTTGAGGGTTATCCCTTTCAAATAACAGATAAATAACCTCAGTCTTAGATTCACCCCAACTAAATTAGCTCTGGGAAGAAAAACTGATCATTCCAAAGACGAAAACCACTTCCCTTCAGATGCTGGCGTGAAATAAGTTGTTATCGTGCTCGTGCATCTCTGCTTGGAAATTCTGTTTTGAGATGCCATGTTGATGTCGGTTATTGATAAAACTTTTTAATATCAGGTGTACAAGCGAAACTAATTAATTATATATTTGGAAGCTTTTGTCTGCCCTCTGGCATCGATGCATATGTCCCGCTGAGAAAACCACGCTTTTGCACATCGAGAATCGTTAGAATTCTAAGGAAGAGTGAAAGTGAATTTGTCTGACACAAACAGCATTGCAGGATATCTTGTGCTTGTAAAAACATATATGGGCGTCACGCGTGGAACTCAATCAGATAACAATGTACCAGTGTACCAAATCAGCCTTTTCCGATGGAGAAAAAGTAGAGATTCACAGACAAGAGCCTTATTCATGTTAAAATTTGTTAATTTATTTTTGGGACGTACGTAAATTTATATTTTGATGAATATGAACAATACCATTTGCAGGTTTTCATTGCAGTACGAGATTGACTCGATTGACTCGATTGACTCGACTTAACTGCTGCACATGCGCACAATGCAGTGTCAATAAAAATTCCCACTAGTCTTCAGGGCCTCAGAATTTAATTTTCTGAGCGGATAACAAGCGTTCAAACCCGCCGCACTTTTTTAATTTTCTTTAGAAATCCCAGGAACACATCACTTGATGTAAAGCGAACGATTAATTTCTATAGAAGGTGTTTGAAGATATAAAAACTTCAGAAAACAATTCACAAACAAGCGAAACCGGTGATAAATGTCCAATTTTGTTTTGATACTTTATTATTTGTAAAAGTATATGTAAAGAATAAGCTACACGCTAACACGCTTACGGCGATCGCGGGTAGGTACTTGGTGTCTCTTTTTCTATTGTTTCAAATTTTTTTGAACAAGGTATAAAACGTTCAGTAATTATACAATTACCCTAACTTAGTGTTAGGGTGAAGTTAATCGGCTTTCGATCAACCGGCCCCTGATTGATTACCAGCCACTGATTTGGGAAATGTGTCAGCACTCACTTCCACTTCCCCCACCACCCCCTCCCCCCCCCCACCCCCTCCGAAAACAGAAGACGATATTCGAGTAAGAGCGAAAATCGGCAGCTTCTCCAGGTACCGGAGCACAAATTACCTAAAACAAAAGAAACAAAAGACAGAAAACAAAACAATTCCAAAATAATCCCAAAGCGACCAAAAACACAAAGCTTTCCGGTACCTGCAGGCGCAGAAAGGCCTCGGAAATCGAGCCTACAGGTTCACTGCAAACATTCCATATCTCCGGAAATCCGCCAAAGTTAAACCGATTCTTGCTGGATCCTTCAAGTTGCGACATCATTCCGTCACTTTTTATTCAGGTGCAATGTAAAGGCAAATCAGACGCTTCTTTCTTAATAGCGCTAATAGGCAACTTTCACGATGGCTTCATTTGACTACAACTACCAGAATTCATGTTGTGTTTTTTTGTATTCCCAAAGGGGTAAAAATAACAATACCACTAATTAGCATGAGACAAACAAAACCCGAAGAATTGTGGTACTTGTAGCGGTTTCATCATGCAAATGTCCTATCAAAATGTGCCGAAAAGATGTTTTCAGAGAAAGCCTGGGTCCGATTTGAATTTTATCGTTATTTGGAAGTCGGAAGTCGGAAGTCCTACGAACTTAAAAGAGGACTTGGCGTCAATTAATTTTTTTTTGTCTTTAATGCGGCCAGTTCTTGCGCCAATAAGATTCAATTGTCTTTTATGTCAATATCCTCATTCGTTTTTTATGTTTATCTTCTTTCTAAGATTAATACATTTGCCAAATTTTGCTGAATTTTCCAATCTCCCTTTTCGGCATGGAGATCATCAAGCACATCAATTTTCACAAGAATGCTATTCGAAGCTTTAGTTTAAATTAAAAGTTCCGACCTCTTCCTTTGACTGCCGTCGGGGAATCGATCGTTATATGTTGCGGGTGCATAAAAAAAAGGCCCCGACAAGCTTTTGTTTGCCACTGACATCAGTGATTTATGTACTAACAAAACATGACGTGAATGATCCAAATTAAAAAAAAAACCACACATACATATAAATGTATAACTTTACTGTGGTCATTCGCTGTGTGATTGCATTGGAGCTAAGCGGCAGTGCTTGATCCAAACTAATGCCCTGGAACTGAATTGTTCTTTCTGCGAATACCGGATCTTTCAACTGATGTAGGAAACATAGGATCAGGATTTTTGTTGCGGCTAACCTGGCTAAACTCCTTTTGAATCTTTTTCACGAGGTAATCCGAGTAACTATGAAATCTATTTGCACGCAGGCTGCGACTGAGATTTGAAGGACTGCTAAAATGTATGTTTCAAACAAGGTGAAAACAGGGAAGAAGATCAACTTTAAATCTGGTGAAAACATTTGTCCACGAAGCCTTTGGAAGCGCTGAATTGTATTCTTTTGAGGTATTTCATTTTTTAACCCTGCAGCAGTCAACACGCTCTAAAGCTTTTTGTCGACGGCATAAAAGTGAAATTACTAAAACACCAGATAATTTTGCTTGCTTGTGCCAGAGGTAAAATGAAGGTCTTGCTATGAGTTAAAACCTTTCTATACTGAAAAAAAAGCAGCTATAATTTATTTAACCATTTCATATTTCTATTTCATTCCGTTTGAAGGCCAGAAAACATGAATAATTGAATAGCACTCCAAAAAAGTGAGGCACTTTGTTTTTTTTTAGTATTTTGCTTCTGTCAAAATTTGCAGAATCCCAGGTCGATATTGAAATTTACATATTTACAAAACATGAAATATTAAAAAGCCTTCGTCAAGGCTTTTAAATATATGACACTTTGCAAATGACGACTGTTTTCAATTGCCAGCATGCAAACAAACAGACAAGGGGACACTCATGGGAGTGAAGATGATTTGTTCACAAATGCGACAGGCAAATTCAATTACTCATAGACTTCACAGGCTAATTATTTCAGAATTCACGCTCCTAGTTTCGACTCTTGAAAACAGGATTATAACCAGCATAAAGGTAAATTTTTCAAGATTTGTTACAAGGCAACGCACGTACCGGCTTTACTTGTGGTCACAAGCTGTTTTGCCATTGGTCAACTTTGAGGGTATGTTGGAGGTGTGTCCGGGGGCGGATATAGTCATGACGAGGCAGATGTTTTCACGCACGATTCACCCTCAGAGAGTAGACTTTAATGTAAAACATAGCTTATGCCGACATTCAGTTTCCTGATTCAAAACATCGCTGTCAAAAAACCTTCCTTGTTAATTTTATTTCCTTCTCCAAACAAGGAACAGGCCGGTTTCGTCACAGATGGATTGTGGAGCTGAAACACATGATCCTGTAAAGGGCCATTATGATTGGTCAATAGATATGGTCCTACGCCATTTGACCAATCAGAGCCTATTTACAAAAACCACCAATTGACAACACTTCGCAAGTGAAATTACTTAGTTCAGTTGCATCAACTCTTCTTGCGGCTCAAGCCTACTGGCAAATTGTAAAATAGTTCTTGCTTCCTCCTCAGATCGACAACAGAAGCAACAAAGCGTTCAGATTCATAATGACGCTTAACTTGAAGAAAGCGTGGGAGGATTTTGTGGTGGAACAACTCCGAGGACCGAACATGAAAGAGTTTAGCCTGCTGCGGACGGATGGAGAGCGATTCAAATTCTGCAAATACATTTTAAGGTTAGATTGAAAAGCTTAATTATATATTTCGTGTAAAAATTTCTGTCGATTTTAAATCGTCCAACGGACAAATCATAAGCCTTTCTTAGATTCAGTAAAATTGTTATTTTGTCAAACCGGCTGAAAATATCGCGTTGTGGCCTCTGCAAGGATATTTGATCAAGCGATATTTTTCTTCAGGTGTTTTTTTACATCAGCACCAGCGATCTTCATCATCACCTGGTTCTTTGCTTTAGGGAATCTCCTTTTTCATTTCTCTTGTGACTCTGTTATTTTAAAGAACACGAAGACGGTTTACCTCAGTGAAAACCACCGTTTTCACATTGTGTTTGTTCAACGCCCAAGTTTGCTTTTGCAGGCAAAGTGCTTGCAGTGTCAAATAATTTTCAATGGAGATCTAGAGGCGGTATATATTATCCCTTGAACATCATAACATCGCATCATTTGTGCGTTCAAAATGTGTAACTTTCATTTCAGTTTTTCCAATGGGCGGTGGTTAAAGTTGGTCACAAATTTGAAATAAGGCGAAGTACACATTGTATAACTTTGTAGTTGCAAGACGGCAGCCTTTGCACACTGTCTCGTGCCGCATTCGCACGTGCCGCCATTCGTGATTCCCTCAGGCATTGTGCTGATCAAGAATTGCCCTATTTCAAAACTATAATTTCTCACTTGCAATCACTATCCAAAAATTTTTGGGGGTTCTTGCTTTTTATTTTGAAACAGTTTTTATTTTTTTTTAATTTGGTGTGATCTGCCAACACACATTATTTTATTTTTGAACCTTGCTGAAATGACATTTTGTGCATTTTTGATCCGGTAGAGAATGGACATGTCCATAGCACAAGGCACATATCATGAAGATTGTGACACTTTGTTCACTCTTCTTTTCCTGTAATAGAATGATTTGCCCCAAATGATGATTGACAACTCAGTTGGTCAAACTTAATTTTAAGGGCAATGCTAAATTAGATATGTGCAAATATCAACGACTTTTTGGCAAGGAAATATGTAAAACGATTTGGTCCTTTTTAGTACATCTAGGTTAATAATTGAATGTTTTTTACCTCAGAGTTGTTTGTTATGTAAACTGATTAAGATATTTCTCTCCTGTTCATTGTCACTAAGCCACGTCTCAAAGGTCTAAATTTTTATGGTTAACCTTCAGAATTGCATCCCAAAGTGCAATGATATTATTGATTATACTGCTCGTATTTCAGTAATTTGTTTTTTGCTTTATGATATTATGTAATTCTGGAAGTCATTTGAATGCGAAAAATGTTGTTGCCTGTTTTTGAATCTTTTCAAAGGTAACTGTTGTCCTATTGACAGGTGTTTTTCCACTAGTTAACAATACACTTCATGGTCATTTTTGGGTTTCTATTTTTTGTAGAAATAACCATGTGGGCTTGGAGATTGTTGAAAAAATACTAAAGCTCTTGAACAGCAGGAATACACAAAAAGCCTGGTCTACAGGAAATGTTCATGAATACTTGCATGTAGGGGAAGAACATTTAAAGCGAAGGGATTTCAAAAAAGCTGTGATCAGCTTATCATTGGTAAGAATGTTGGTGTTTTTGCCCTGTAGCAAGTTCGCCCCGTAGCTAGTTCAGCCCGTTGAAGTTCACCCCCTATATAACCGAGTTCGCCCCACAGTTTACCTAGTTCGCCTCCAAAGTAGATCAAGTTCGCCCCACAATCATGCAATCTTTTAGTTATGAAAAGGTCTTGATCGATCGTCCCTTTCGCGGAGTCACCGTGACTGGCCATGGGTATCAATGCAAGCAAAACCTGGGGAAAGTGTACTCTCCCCAGGTTTCACTCACTTTGAGAAACCAAGATGGTGGCCCCTTTCAATGCGGCCCATTCGTGAAAGGCCTGAACACTTAAGCAAAAGTATAGAAAGGAATGCCAGGAAATATTGGGTGTTCGATAATATAATTATTGGTCACAGCTTTTATTTGATATGTTGGCTCCTAAAGGAGCAGTTTTGTTGTAGCACCTGTAGAGTGCAATATCAAGCGCTAGGCTCTAATGTCAAGTCAAAATTGTCCTGCCATCTTGGATTTGCCGCGTGCGTTTTGGGGTGGATTGTGCGATAACTTCAAAACTCTCCAGCAATGAGTAGATACACAGTAAACAATGTAGTAGACAGACTGTGGAATGATTCTGGCGACGAGGAAGACATTTCAGTGATGATTTTGACGAGGGAAGTGAAGAAAAATACTGCAATGACTCTGAAAGTTCATTGCAAGATTTGGTCTGCACATGGGTGAAAAAATGGCATGCAGCGAAATCGTTAAATCTATGGTTTTCTTGGTACAAAAACTCTATTGAAGGGGGACAATCTTTAAGTGTTATTGTTAGATCTGTCAAAGGCTAGTATACAAGAGAAATTGTTTAAGGTGTCAGAACACACTGAAATAGCTTTGAAAGGGATTCGCAAACTGTCTTTTTAAAAAAGGGAGAAGCTAAGAAATTGGTCATGCCGTCTTAATCTTTATATCCCATAGAAAATTGTTCATTGTATTTTGTATGATTTGGAGTGACTTACAGTAAACACTTACAAAAAAGGACCTAGAATTTAAGAACCTGTCAGGCTAAAACTTTCATTGTAGACCCCTTTACATAAGAACCAGTTTATCCTAAAAAATTAAACAGGTTCTTACTTTATTAAATGACCTTGAAATTTCAAGCATCTGGAAATAATTTTAAACTTGTTTAAAAGTATTTTTTTCATGGTTATGATTGAAATATGAAGGTATCAACATCTTCATCGGAGGAAATCAGTCATACCATATATATCATAGAGTAGATATCTTTTTTGAAAACAAGAACCAATAATTTAAGCTACTGTAAATACCATAATTTCTTATAAGAACCTATTTAGCCTAACTTGGAAAAATCCAGGTTCTTATATGTGGGTGTTTACTGTATACATATTTGCCCTTTCAATCCTGAGAGTGAAACTTAAAGATTTTACCCTAACGCCAGATGATTTGACTTTGACTGACGTCAGACAATTTTACCTGTGAGAGATGAATGGGTGAGCAGTCCTATGCATAATTATTGTACATGTAGTTAAAATTTTTCCTCAGTTGAAAATTTTTCAGACTAGTTTGTTTTTTGCTTTATTTTGTCTTATAGTCATTATCGTAAACTGAAACAAAGGAGAGTAATGAAAAAAACTAGTTTAAAAATTTCTAATGAGAAAAAATTTACAACTACAATGCATACATACAGACATAAATATACATATATTATGTTTCTTATTTGTCACCATTGCAGGCTATTCAGGAAGCACTTTTAAAAAAATTTGAAAACTATGAACCACTTTCCGACCAACCAGGTAATTTCTGTGAGTCAGGGTCTGCAGACAGTGTTGATGCCAGAGTTGGTATTGTCTCTCTTTATACCAGGAGAGCTGAGGTCCTTTTTCAGGCACAGGAATACAAGGTGTGTGAAACTCTTTGATTTGCTTTTGAAGAATTTTTTATTTAAGTTCACCTAACCTCAAAGTTTTGCGTTTTTTTTGGCAAAATTAAATGTCTAACATATATTTTACCTTTCCTAGGCCTAATGAGATACAAGAGAGTTTCAAAGCTGGCATTCATTTGTCCCATGGCCGAGCTAGTGAGAAGTATGGTTCTGTTCCTTCAATGACGTCAAGAACTAATTTACATTGGCAAAGCTCTCGAAAACTATAGTGCAAAATATTGTGCAAAAGATCAATTGAGATGAGAGGACAAGGATGACTACGTGTAAGAGTTTTTGGTACTGAGTATGCGCATAAGGTTTGGAAGTCGACATTTTTCGAAGTGCACATGCTCGGATCAGAAAACTCTCACTCGTAGCCATCCTCGTCCTCCCATCTAAAGGTCCCTAATGAAGGAATAGGCCCACGCCTCTCACTGCCTCGGCCATGAGATAAACAATTATTGCCAGCATCTTTCTCGTACATACCTTATGAGGCACATTAAAAAGTAGAATCTAGAGAAGCAAAAGTAAATAATATACCTGTATGTTTTAATTTAACTTTCGCCAAAGTGAATATTTTGAGGTTAGGTGCACTTTAATGTAAGGAAGAGGCACATGGAGTACATGTACCACGTTCCCTGTGTTGTAGTTCTTATGTCCAGCTTGTTCTCAGTACACTCAAGCCATAATAATTACTGCATGTGTGTAGTGAGAACAAGCTGGCTTCACACTGTTGCAACAGGGCTAAAAATTAATGAAAAAATCCAGTCGTAATTTTGCAAATTTTATGATCGATCGAAGGAATGGAGTTGTGCACGTAACATCACAAGTAAATTACGCTACAATTATGCTATCTTCAGATTGAAAGAAAATTCATGGCAAGAAACTAAATAATTTTGTAATTTATTTATTTATTTTAGTAAAAGTAGCAGTAAGTGTTTTGAAAGAGCGAAGGTGAAAACAAGTCGCAAATTATTTGCAACTTCTCCAGATATTTTAGTCACAAAGGGAAAAAACTCAGTCACAAATGAAACTGTATTGGTCGCAGTTTTTAGCCCATTGCAGTACCCCTGCCATAGCCCCTGCCTGCAAAGCTAATAAGATTGATAAACTCATAATTAAATTCAAAGTCATACTCTAATTTTAAGGTAGCTGATAAATACTGTTAATTAGAATTTAACGGAGATAACAACCAGAGGGCTCATTTGCCAGTTGTGGTCAGTGGTGTTGTCAGGTTGCTGCATGCTTCATGATTTCCTGTGCTTATTTTTTTTGTAAGGTGTAACTGTGGCATTGTGGTTGTGTAGCATAACAAGCAAGTACATAGAGCATTTTTAGCGGTTATTTCCCCTTCCCTTCCCCGCTTTTTCCTCTGTTTTTATTAGTGTATCAGGTGTCTTGCTGTGGGGGGCCATGGCCAGAATTTCCCAGTCGTAGGTGGAGCTATCTCCGTCTAGGAGCTGGCTGCCAATAGTGGAAGTTCCTGGATGTCTCAAGTACCCAACCTCCACTATCGATGGAATTACTGATTGAGGAAAAATTTGTCACCCTTGTACTGACCTCTCACATCTAGACTTTTAAGTACTCTTGGACAAGAACTGTTTACCATAGAAGTCCCATCTCATCTCACTTTTCCCAACTTAAGAATGTGTGTATGAAGGTTGTGATAGCTAAGTAATGCATTAAACTTTAAAAAACCCTTTTCTGTCTAGGCCTGTCTGAATGACATTCAAGAAGCAATATCATTACAATGCCCACAAGCTGTAAGCACCAAGCTAGTCAATCTTCAGAGGGCTTGTCAGAAAAAAATAGTAACTTGCAGTCAGCAATTTCAAGGTATGACTTGTTTTAGGTACAACAACCTTATTTATAAGTTTAGTTTTAAGCCTTATGTAAGTCATGCCCTCCTACATATACAACCACGGGTGGAGCAATAACTGTTTCACACCCCAATTATTATTCTCAGTCATTGTTGTTTCTATGCAAAAGTCTTTTCATGTGTAAATATGTTGTGAAATGCAGCTCTGAAATTATCAGTGGGTGAAATTGATTTCTAATGGTTCAGTTCCCAATTGAGGCTATTAAATCCTGAGTTATCCATCCCCAAATCTGGATTTTGGCTTGAATGACTCTTTCTGTAATATTGTTCTATTTCTGTAAGCAGCATGGACTACTAAACAGTACTAAATTGACTACATGTATGCTGAATTTGGCTTTCAAACAGTTATTTAATGATGGAGATTGTCTTTGTTTTCTCTTTGTTTAGGTGTTGATCCTTCCAGGGAGATACCAACTGTAACAGGGAGGCTTCACAGCAAGATAGCACATGGCTCCCATT
Source organism: Montipora foliosa (assembly GCF_036669935.1). Classification (NCBI taxonomy): domain Eukaryota; kingdom Metazoa; phylum Cnidaria; class Anthozoa; order Scleractinia; family Acroporidae; genus Montipora; species Montipora foliosa. The sequence goes on from NC_090879.1 coordinate 18,767,002, forward strand.
TAATTGAAATCAACTGTACCAGCAGTCAGGGTAGATTTTTGAAGGTTCGATTAACATGAATTCAATTGTTTTTTAATGATGATAATGTTATCGTTCTTTTTGTTTTTACAAAGAGCTGTTTTTTTATGGAGTATGGTCATCCTAGTTTACTCTGTGAGTTACTCACTCATTCTGTTCACTCTTAGAGGGAAATTAATTAAATTGCACAACTTACAAAATTTTATCTTCATATAATTTTTTCTCTCCCCTTTGTCAAAAGGTTTGGTGAGAAATTGAAACTCAAATATTTTTTTCTGTTTACAAGATGGAAGACAGGTTAAAATAAGCTTATAAGGAGAATGATCCATAATACTGAATGACAAGAGATAAATATTATGGTTATAATTTTCAACCCCTTTGGCCTGGCTTGTAATAAAAATTATATGTTTTAAAGGAAAACACTGTGCAGTAATACTTGTCAGATTACTGGTATTATTATCTAAGTGGATAGTATCGTAAAATGGTCAAACAAAATTTCAGAAAAACTAGCAGTGCATGGTTTCCTTTGAGAAATCTCCTCTTTTTTGAGAGAAGATTAAAGTTTGCAAATTCATTTATTTTGTATCATAGGCGTCTGATGACATTCGTGCTGGCGACACTTTAATCTCAGAGTCACCTTATGCAGCTGTTCTTTTGCCTGAAAATGCTCATACTCATTGTGCTTGTTGTTTTCAAGCTTTAGTAGCACCATTCCCGTAAGTAATTTTTTTCCTTTCTGGCCACAGTTCGTACAGTTTAAAACTTTGACGCTATGGTCGTAAAGGCTTTACATCAATCTGCTGTAAACATGACAGCCTTCCAGCTAAGTGTGACTTTAGAAGATCTCAACAGGTCAAGCAGCGAGTCTCCACACATTTCTTTGAAGCAATATTATTTATTACATGCTGTATCCAGATCCAGATTTTTATTGGCCACCTCTTGTTTGAACTTTAATGCAAGAGAAAGTTGACAAGTTACACCAAACAAACTATTGTTTGTCTTTAGAAAAAAAAAACGCAATTAGAAATTACTTCTGATGCTCTGTGTTGTCTTCTCACAGATGCCTTTATTGTTGTGAAGTACAGTATTGTTCACAATCATGCAGAGAAACAGCCTGGACAGAGTACCACAAAGTCGAATGTAGTCTTGGGCCTCTTCTTAAAATGGTACATTCCATCCCAGTATAGTGCAATTGGAGTTTTGGTTTTCTTTGGTGCAATCCACTTTTTTACTTATTTATTATGTTCTTGTTCTTTTAGGTGGATACTTCTTTCCATTTGGCGCTACGAATCCTCTTGGTAACGGGAACAAACAAAATACTTGGTAAGGGTGGATCTCTATCACCTTTCCTCCTAAATGAATTTGTTAACGATGTTGATGTCCTAAATTTAGCTTTTTTTATCATTAACAATGGTTATTTTGTCTATGTCTTAGATTTCTTGAAAGGAATGTCCTCATCATCCCTGTCTGATGAAAGTTTTCATCTAAGCAAATGGTCGGGATGCAACCCAGATGGAGAATATTTAGGTAAGAAATAAAAGCAAGCTCAAGATTTAATTACATGTCTGTCCAGAAGAAGTGTTTTTTTCGGGAAGGATGAAATGGTATTTGTTCCTTGTGTTGAAAAAAACCAAAGATGCGAATTAAATGGGACATTCCTGTTTATGTCTGTTTTGAGCAAAACCTCATTTCCTTGCTTTGCTGTAGCAAAGATTTAAGCATGTAGGCAATGCAGTAAAGAGAGCTCTTCTGTAAGGGCCAATACATACGTGTATCAAAAAAGAAACTGTCTCTGCTATTTACCCTCCCTTGAGACTAAAATGAATTGTGCAGCTCATAAAGAGTGAGTTGAAAGCATGTATAAAGTTCCTCTGACAGGCTGCATTATGATCCAGACATGATTCTGGAGCACAGCACCACAGCCAGATGTACCGTACACTGTAATAATAATAATAGTAATAATAATAATATTATTATTATTATTATTATTATTATTATTATTTGCGTTGCTGAGATCAGCATTACTATGCTTGAGAGGTTCGCGAGCTAAGAGGAGGATCCATCTAGAATTGCCGGACATTGACTTTGACATCGAGAGAGGACATGCAAATATTCCTTGAAAACATTGAGGACGATATTTTATTTCTTACTTTTTATCGTTTTTCGTGGTAGATTTCCATATTTGAAGTTAATATCTTACATCCTATTATCGTAATCAGTTTTCAATTGCGATATCAATGTTGATTCGTGCAACAAACACAGTGATGTTTTTTACGGTTTTACTATAAGTAACATTAAAGGAAAATGTTTTCTACCTATTTTTTAATGATTATTATTATTATTATTATTATTATTATTATTATTATTATTATTATTATTATTATAAGTGGGGAGGGGAATTTGATATGGGAGGAAAACCAGAATACACAGATCTGAAGTACTGTAAACCTTTGAGTTAGTGTAAGATGGACAGAAATATTATTGTGCTTGTATACGGTCACAGTAAATGATTGCTACACTAGACAATCACCCATCCTGTCATTTACCCCATCCAACAGGACTTGACTTTGATAAACAAATTTTGGTTGCCTTTGTTCTGACAGGTGATTATAGCTCTGTCTTCAGCTTGGTGACCAACACTGATTTGCAGCCTGTCAAAATACTGATGTCTCATGCACTGGTATGTCTTTTGCTATAAGAACAGATATGATACAACAGCTTGCAAAATTGGTGAGACTGACTTTCGTTAAAAAAAAAACACCTTTTCTAGCTCTTGACACGTGCTGTATCTAGAATTCCAACCTTTCCCACTTCTCCCCTCCTTCTCTCCCTTTCAAGTTTTCAGCATTATTTTTTATTGCTAGCAACTTTGATAAGGGGGAAGGGGGGCTGCAGTATGTGAGATAATGGGTAAATTAATAATGCCCAAGCAGGTGAAGTGTCTCCATTAATTTTGCAACCTGTTGCTTAGTGGTCAATGATGCTCTATCAGTGGAAGATCTTTATTAGTATAATACAACTCAACAGGTTTCCCACAGATATCAAGTTTGACAATCCCAGTGCAATGCATTAGGTTAATTATGGCTAAACACAATAAAAAAATTTGCTTGTGCATGTGATTTGCAAAGGATAACATTTTTCAGTTGACCGCATACATGTACATTCATCTGGCATTAATAACTTAGTAATTTGCAGTTTATAAGTCATGTCATTGATTCCTCGCAACTTCCATTTGGCATTTTTTAATTGAATGAATTGTTGAGAACAAACCAAATTCATTTCACTGTAGGTTTCATGTATTTATCAACATTCTTTTCTAGCATTGTGCATTACTGGCTGAGTTTCTTGGTGGTGTCATGGTTAGAGATGATGTTGGTGAATTGCAAAGGACTACAAAATGTGGTGACTGCACCCAAAACAGGCTATCTCATTCACAAGAACAGGGAAACCAAACAGTTGAACAGTGCTACAATGGTGGCAATTTTCAGAAATTGTTTTGCACAAACTTGCAACAAGAACTTGACAGTAGCAATGAAACTGGTGAAGGTCCAAGCTGTCTTGCAGCAGATGTTATTGGCTGTCTGTTGTTTCATCATTCTCAGCAAATGTGTTGTAATGTTCATGCAGTCACAGCAATAGTGCCTGCTAATGACAGCAAGTCAAATCCAAAACTTCCTACATCTAAGGACAAAGTTGTAACACGGGAACAGAAGAGGATAGCCACAGCTGTGTATTCCACTGCGAGCCTGTTGAATCATGCTTGTGATCCAGATGTTATAGTGAGGTGAGAGATTTGTTTAGACTAGTTTTTAAATACAAATTTGTTGAGTTTAGAATAATGTGGTAGTAAGATTGGACCAAGAAAGTTATTATTGTTTTGTTTGGTTTTGTTTAGGGAGAGTGTTTGCTTATTTGGGACTTTTGGCAGTCTTGTTGTGCAATTTCTCCGTTAGAACCACAACTTCCCAAGAGCTCTTCCTTTGACATGAAACATAATAACCATGGAGGAAAGCATTAAGTAGACTTTCTAAGGAGCAAAACGTTTCATGGACATATCTGGTTATTTCATCCTCAAGCAATGTCCATTGCCAGGGGGGGAAACTCCCATATAAAAAGGGAGGGATGCTCGCCAGAAATTTTAAATTAAACCCCTAAAGGAAACCAACCTGGGTGTGGCCCAGGCTTTTTTTACCCCTAAAGTAAATATATGTACTTATTATATTTCTTTGTGGGCAACCCTAAAGGAGACCTTCACGGCTACATATGATAGCGTTTTGCCCAGAAAAAATTAAGTGAGACCAAAATCCGAAATTTACACCCCTAAGCGAAACGACAAGCATCCCTCCCCTTTTTATATGGAAGGCCCCACCCCCCTGGTTAGGGTTAGGGTTAGGTTAGGGTTAGGGTTAGGCTAAGACTAAAGTATCAAAATCCACCAGAGTTTCTTGAAGTGGGGTTCTTTACATTATTGTTTTCAAGGGCTTTCTAGTAACCTTTGATGATCTCCATGTTTTGCAAATGTCAAAGTTATACTCTCTACTTATAGCTTTGTTGGTGGCCATCTGGTTGTGAGGGCAACACATAACATTTCCAAAGGATCAGAAATATCTCATTGCTATGGTAAGTTAACCCAGAGGTTATGATGTACTGTAGCTTATAGCCAGCCTTACATGATTGAATTGCTACGTTCCATCCTTATCAATGCTTGGTTCCTTTATCCCATCTGGGGTTGACAGACTCCTGGGAAGTATAAATTGCCTAAATCCAGTCATGACTTCGGACAAAATGCCATAATAACATTGAACTTGAGATAAAATATTGAATGACTTGACTGTTTTTTCACAGGCCCACATGTGAGTCGCATGGGTCGGGAGGATCGTCAAAAGCTCCTGTACCAGCAGTACTTCTTTACTTGTCAGTGCACTGCGTGTAAGAGGTGAGTTTTGATACAAGGAATGTTCTGCAAATCCATTTTAACTATCTTCATCAGAAGGATCTTGGAAGCAAACAGTTCACTGTGGTTAGTGGGTAGCATCTTGCTATCCTTATTGTTTTTCAATGGAGCACCAAAGTACTGTTTATGTGGGTCACCCATGATGGCCCAAAGAAATAATTTGCTGGTTATTGCTCTTTTTATGCAGTGATGAAGAAATGGAAAACAAGAGACTCTGCTTCTCTGCATTTGCCTGTCCAAAGTGCAAGTCTGCAATGAAACTGTCATCAGTAAGTGATGACATCACAGGAAGCTGTCAAAACCGTGAATGCAGTTACAAGAAGAGTATGTTAGAAGAGTGCAGACTGGCACATGAAGCCGAGCTTCTCTTCGTGAAAGGGGTTCGCCTCTCCGAGAGAGTAGGAGTCAAAGAGGCTCTTGATGTGTTCATGGAATGTCTGCGGCGGCGTAAAATGCTGCTCCACACGTACCATAAAGATCTGGCAGAGACGCATGATGCAATAGCTAGGTAAATAATTTATGTACCTTTGTGACCTTACATGTTCCTCAGTTGGTATTTCTGAATGGAGTGACCAAATGTGGACACTATGCGGTTCTATCTCGTTCCCAGTTTGACTGTATGCAGGGGACCACAGGCAATTATTGGGTAGATTCCATCCTTTCAAATAGTACAGTTCAAAGTGTTAAAACTAGTTTTAGCCTCCTTAAAGAGAAAATCTCGAAAATTATTTCCTTGCTGAACGGGGTTTTGTTTAGGATAGCTTTGCGGCACAGGTTGTTTTTTAATAAACTGACAAAAATCCTAACATATTACATTGGTACCTCCCAAGTTACATTTCACCCATGCAGAAGAAAGGGCCATGATCAGTTCCCTTTGAAAGATTTGGTTTTGTTGCGTTATTTTTCAGGTGTTATGCTATGATGGGAGATTTTAAAAAGGCAGCACATTACTGTTCTCAAAGCTCTGAATCAGTCGGGAAGGCTTTTGGTTCATCGAGTGTGGAATATGCACATGAACTTCACAAGCTATCACAACTGCTGTTTAATGACAGACAAGTTAAGAAAGCACTTTCCACGATTGACAAAGCCACAAGTCTTCTGGTGCAACATTACGGTCGCAGCAATCCAGATGTAAAGGAACTAAATGAGATGAAACGCTGTTTGATAGCTGTCGGCGGCCCCACCAGGTCCATCAGCTCGTGATTTGATCAAATGTGAATAAAAGAGTTCGATAAAAATCGAGATTATGGATATAACCAAGTAGGAGCCAGCCCCCTTATGGTTATATCGCCACATACAGTGACACCATCCTTGAATGAAACTTCCATTAAATTAAAAAAAAAGGGTATTCAAAAAATGGACAAAAACGGAACTTGTACATATAAAATTGTGATAAAATTTTTTTTGAAAATATCTTTTACACTAAAAGTGTTGTGTATACTTTTTATGAGTTAAATACAATTGTATGAACTTATAGTTTGTCTATCTCCATTGACGGAGATCGGTTAACACTTCCGTAATATTTTGAAACTTGAAACTTGTTTTGATTAAAAACAAGAGCCGTAACAAATAAGTTTATGAGAGAGAAGGTTAAAAGTATTTAAAAAATACTGTTCGCTTTATAGAGAGGTATAAGCGAAACATTTAATTGGGAAAAAAACTTGATTCCAAGGAACAGCTCTAACGTCTCGAGTCCCTCTGCAAATACTGGACAGCATTTTATTTTGGTTTGGTGGAAATCAGAATTATTTTGAATCTGCGTTCCGAACTTGCAGTAAGTGTTCAAATGATGGCAGAAGTACAATGATTCAGTGATTTGGCGTGTGGAAACTAAGTTGTGAATAAAAAGTACGTATTGTTCACATCTCCAGAATGGATCAGTAACGAGTTACAAGTGTCCACTTCATGTCAAATTGAAATGTTTTCGTGAATAAAATTCAACTCTTAACCATGCCTTTATCTCCATGATTATTTACCATTTCCCCGTGCCTAGAACTAACAAACTGTCTCTATACCCGTGTTTTAAATCAAAGTGCAGTACCCAACTAAACAAACGCGTTCACAAAATTGTGCATCGGTGGCTCAGTTGGTTAAGTTGCGGGAGGTCGTGAGTTCCACTTCGGCCGGACCAACACTTGGGGTCTTGAAATAACTGAGGAGAAAGTGCTGCCTTTGAAATTATACCCGCAAATGGTTAGACTTTCAAGTCTTCTCGGATGAGGACTATAAGCCGAAAGACCCTTCTCACAAATATCTTCCATGTTCATGGGACGTAAAAGTACCCACACACTATTCGAAAAGAGTACGGGATGATGCCCCCTGTGTTGTGGCTGTCCTTTGTGAGTGTGTTCTCTCCAGCAGAAGTGGCCGGCTTGGTAGTGATGTCTCAAAAAGGCTTGTGGTGTACGAGGCCACCCAAGTAGAAACAGCCATAAATCAAAAGGGACTTTACCGAGTGCTTGAACATGTTGATGAAGGTGATCAAATGTTGAGCGATCCCCAAATTGTTAAAGAAGAGCGGGTTCCTAAAATTACGGCCCGAAGCATAAGATATCAGCCAAGAAGACTCTTTTTCTGCCATCTAAAGTAAAATTGAGAAATCCGTGATGAGAAAAGCAATGAGTGAACCGTCCTTATCTTACACGATGACTCGTTGCTGTCATGGTTTTCTATCGCATAGTTGGTGCCTCACTGACCAACGCGGTGGATTAAAACAGGTGTTGTTTACAGTTGTTTACAGACCTATCATAGTGCAGGGTTTGTGTAAGTGAGCGTGAAATTTGAAGCAATAGAAAAATAATGATGTAAAGGGAAGCAAGGAAGTCAACAGCTTTGTTTGTTAAATTACTTTACGGACCAATGCCTTCCGTCACCTTACATCATCATTAGCTATCCAGTTGGCCAAACGATATGTCATTTGACGTCAACAGCTTTCAGTCTACAATATGTGATTGGTAGTGGCCTCTGAGAGCGAGGAGATATGTGGTATTTCTTTCGAAGGCTACGCAAAGTTTATAGAAACCGCAAATTAATTCCCTAAATTTTCAATACCTGAAGACTTGATTACAGATCATCACGAAAACTAACAATCAAACGTAAGATAACACCTGTTTCAAGAAGTACCGCCATCACCCGACGAGTCGCGTGTATCGAACCTAAGCTTTGGCTGGAAACCAATAGAAAGGGCTTGAGTAAAAGTAAACTTATACATGTCCTGCTAATAGCACGTTCTTTCACAATGACAAATAACAGACATAACAGATAGGCTGTTGAAGACGAAACTCGGAATCCGTGGCTCGTTCCTTAGATCACTGAATAGAAAAATCAGGTGTATTTTAGGGTGGAATTGTATTCAGCCTTCTCTGTGTTTCAAAGGGGGGAGGTAGATACTTTACGATCCACCAGCTGAAGGTCGAAGACGAACAGGTTTGAAATTTATCACCTGAACTGGTTGATTTGAATTCAAGTCTACACAAGTGACCTGTTCATCAGTTGATGATGTACCCTCCTGCCTGATCGTCTGGTAACTCAATCATTTTGAAGGAAGTGATTTGAAGAAGCAATGAGTTTCAAGAGACAACATGTGATAAATAGAGGTGAGTATTTATGTACAGAAAATCCGCCGGCCAAGACAGATATCAACAGTGTAACTTGGCTACAATTGGAATGTAATGATGTAATGCTCTCGAGGAAAGGCAATGTGGCTCGGGCTGAGAGCGCGTTTGCAACCAAACTACTTTGCATTTCAATTAGATATAGTTCGACAGTATGGAAATAGTTGGAAGAGGTCCTTGACACACCCCTATTACTATTGCCAGACATCTTTCCCTGGCAATTTTCTTTACTCCCTCTTTATACATCAACACTGGTTACCGAACCAGCCAGGCCCGCCGCGGGTTGCTCGAAGCATGGTTAGCTCTAACCAGCGTTAAATATCATGGAAACCAGTTTTGATACCTCTTAACCAACGGTTAGCGCTAACCAGGCTTCTAGCAACAAGCCCCAGGACTCTGAAGGGCGAAAGGGTTAAAGAAAATTCAACTCGAAAAACAAATGCCTATTGTCAAATGTTTTCTGCACACTGTTTATCCTTTCTTATTTTTGATGAAGTCCACAGATAATGGTGTTCAAGTGCTTCTCAGTGTCCCCAGACTAGAATGCTTTGTGACTGCCTGGCTCAGTTGGTCGGCAGATATATTGCAGTAACGCGATTGCTGATAAAATGGCGATGGACCGTAGCAACCATGTTTATTCTATACTCCATTAACACTCTACACCCACTTTTTGAAAGAAACGTCTTGGAATCCAATGAAAGGTAACAGCCACACCTCCATACCAAGAATAAAACGCCGGAAAATGTCATGATGTAGTTTCTCTGTTGTTCGCTTGTACCAGGTGTTAAACTTTGATTTCTGGTTCCAGGAATTTAATAAAACATGGTCTTCCTACAGAGAGCGTTACTATCGCATGGAGGAAGAGACGTCAAATAGAAACACCTAACTTACTTAGCCCATATGTTATGGAAAGTGATTCGTTATCTCTTCGCGGATGGTGGATGTCACACGTAAGATGGGACGTCGCTGAAATGAAGCAAAGATCCAAGCGGAAACCCAGACAGGCCAGTTCAAAAGAAAAGTTTATTACTGTTTTAAAAAGGAAGTGTTCGGGTCCCATTGTAAAAGTTGTAAAATTCATTTACAATCGATAACAATCGATAATAATCAGTGGAGTTCAGATCACATTTATGCCTCTCAGTACCATATAGGGCGATGTTAGCAGCTCTCGTGAGGTACAAATGACCACAACTTGCTGCCCGGGAAACCCAAAATAAAAGACTATATAACGGAAACTATGTGTTAGACTTGCTACGAAACCAATCAATATTCTACCGGCTCACTGAGTTCGAGAGATCCGTACACTACCCTCTGTAAACCTGGATAAATCCTCGGCTCTAATGCTACACTTATTAGTACTCTTTGTCCGTTATAGCAAACAACCAATATCAACATTGAAAGCAGACCACTAATTCACTCTCCTTTCCACATTCAATAAACACAGTCAGACACTACCTGAGTGCTCGTCATCAGATTGCAATCAAATCTTTCTTTCACAATTTTTTTAGTTTGAAAGATCTTTACAGAGAGATATGCTGTCAATGTAATCACTGATTGATTGTACTCCGGATTTTCATGGCAGGTTTTCAGCGTGGAGTGCACACCGCATAGAATGGTGGAGACATATCAGTATTTGTTGGTAAGCCTTGAGTAACATGGGATAAGTCAAAGAGTAACACAGGAGTTGAGAGACGCGTAAAGCCAAAACTGATTTCTCATGAATGCCGGTATACTGATTTGGAGTGCGAGTTATAAACGAATGAGATAAGTGATCCTTGGACTTGAGTGGAAAATTAAATTGTCTCTTATAGACAGGGCGTAACGATGTATATGATCTGGGGGCCATTTCTCGAAAGTCCCGAAACTTTACGGGCCAGTTTCGGGTGTCACAATTCCCATTGTATCTCAAGAACGGAGAGAATTTAATTCGTCCAACCTCAGATTTATTTTTCTTTTTGTTACCTTTACAACATGTTAAAAGATCGGGTTTCCAAGACAAGCGGTTGGCAATTTCACGGATGGCTTTTCGGGCCCAAAAAGTTTTCGGGACTTTCGAGAAACGGGCCCCAGGGATCAAAGGCGTGAAAAGGGACGGGATCAGGGATCACAGCTCTGGGATCTGGAATCACAACGCGTGGGATCGGGATCAGCGGTATTTTTCACGGAATCAGGGATCAGGGTAAAATTTGGGGTAAAAATATGGGATCAGTTACGAAAAAATATACCTCGTTACGACCCTGTAATATAGATGTTGCCGGTAAAATCCGTTCTCAGGTTAAATCCGTTTTTAACCGAGGTTAATTTTTGCTGATCCTCGTTTTACCTTGTAGGTTGAATACGCACTCAGATGAATTGAAGAAACGTTTTTTGGAGTCTATAATTAAGCGTATAGAAAAATTAGGGTCAGGATAGGATTAGTTTTGGTTATTATTTAACAATTATTCGGCGAAGGCGAAGTGATCATCGGTGAATATTCACCTCGATAATCACTGAGCCTGAGGCGAATAATTAATTGTTTTAGTATAAATACACAGGTGATTATTTCAAAAAAGAGAAGAAAAAAAACATTTCAACGCGAAATCATCTTCACTTACAGTGGCAAAACGACTACTGGCAGCCATTTTGTCCGTCGAGGTGATTATCGGCTGATAATCCGAGATAGCGAGCCAATGAGAGCGCGCGATTTTGTATAATCACCTGTGTATTTATACTAAACACGGATATTCTGTTTACTTCGGGAGGCGCGGTGGCCTCATGGTTAGAGTGCTCGATTCTGGATCGAGTGGTCCGGGTTCGGGTCCTGACTGGGGACATTGTGCTGTGTTCTTGGGCAAGACGCTTTACTCTCACGGTGCCTCTCTCCACCCAGGTGTATAAATGGGTACCGGCGAAATGCTGGGGGCAACCCTGCGATGGACTAGCATCCCATCCAGGGAGGAGTAGAAATACTCCTAGTCGCTTCATGCTAATGAAACCGGAGATAAGTGCTGGCCTGATGAGCCTTCTGGCTCGTAAGCAGAGACTTAACTATTCTTTTTACTTGCAGCTTAACAAAAGCATTCCTGTCAAAGGAATTAAATTTCAAGTCAGTACAGCCTCATGGAAGATGTCGCGACCCCCTAGCAGTCGCCGAATGGTAACAAGCAACTGCTATTTTAATGTTATAATATTTTTGTTCTTTGAAAAATTGTAAGCGTGATAATTAAAATTCAATTGGTGACTTTTGATAATATTAATAGGGAGCCTAATTGAGCACGCGAAGTTTTTAGACGTTGGCGGCAAACAGCAGAGAACTTTTCGCATCCCAGGACAATAGTGTCTCCCTAGATTTTCAAAGTAATCACCTCAAATGGAGAAAAGAGAACTTAGCGATATAAATATAGTTGTGAGAAGAAAGGTTCAAAGTGAAAACAGTTCACTTCCTTTTTGTCGTCCGCGACTCAGAAACGTCTAGTGTTTAAGCTCCCTGATATCAGCTGGTGAACGCTTTTAAGCCCTGGCCAGCCCTAGATTCAACCCTCCAGCTTTGCTCTATCCAACATTGTTCAACAATTTGGCCGCCCACGTTGGAAGATGTTCGTTCAACATTTTTTGTTCGATCAAGTGTTGGATAGAATTTGCTTGTGATCAAACAATACACCCAACCATTTTGCTCGACGGAACAATGTTGCAGTGTTTTGCCGCTTTTCCAACAAAGTTGTGTCCTAAATCGAGTCACGTCCACGCTGCTAGCCAATCACGAATCGCTATCTAATTTTCAAGCCTAGTTGTAATTTGCAACAAAGATAGCAGACACGGACGAAGATGACGTCATGGTTGTTGATGAACAACTAGAAACCTTGATCAGCGAATATGAAGCAAGGCCAAGTCTGACGGACACTTTTGGTCTCCTTTATCACGATCGCTCTGTTTGGAGATGTCTGGTTCAGTAGCGTTTAAACTTTCTGCAAATTGATCCGGGCTCATTCTCATCATCTCTTAAACGTGGATGTATCTTGCAGTGAGCATACCCTTTTTCACGGTTCGCTTTTTTTTTTTTATAATTTTTTAATTTTTTTTATTTTTACAATACATATACATACATTAATTACAATTCTAAAACAGCTACTTACTCTACTTACAGTACTACATTACTTTTTTTTAAAAAAAAAAAACATATATTAAAATAAAATCACACAGAAAGTCATACAAGATATTTGATTTCAAGGCAAAGGATTCTACCTTTTACGCTTCTTATGTATAGTTAATGCAGTAGATTTTGTGAGAGGTTTTTTAAATTTTTTTTTTAAAGCGAGACCATTTCCGTACAAAGACGTTTGAGT
>NC_090879.1:18784909-18787409 GCF_036669935.1 Montipora foliosa
CGACATCCACTTGTCTGTTTTCCGAGACACGAGTGATGAGTTGAGGTTGGGGAAAAGAAATCCGCGTGCACTGTAATTATTTGCATGTCTGGACATATCCTTATCATTCAGACAGCCACAATTCAAAGCGAAACAAAGTGATGAGTAGAGAGTTAAAAGCGTTGTGTATTTCTATCACTGTATCTCGTAGTCAATTCTAGTTCACAGAGTGCTTGCAATTTTTGGTTTGGGCAAAGGTTGAACAATTATCTCAATCAGCGAAGGGCTTTGACTTGGGTGACCGTGAAGTTAACGTACAACTAAAAGAGTACCGTTGAGGAATGAGGTCTGCAAACAATTTGATAGATTATTGACGACCCCAGGAGCTCATCAAGTGGAGCCATTATCTCCCACACTTGGCCCAGGATAATTTCGTCCCCAGAGTCCGCTTTTCTTTTGGTCAGCACCAAGAACACGGACTCTGGCCACTTCCAAGGCAAGAAGTCTGCAATTCACGGACTTCCGGCTCGTCTACGCACGCTCAGAAATTGGAAGCAACAGTGGTTGTCAACGGTTACAAAAATGGACCTTCACTACGACTGCGCATAAATTGGAAGTGGCCAGAGTCCGTGTTCTTGGTGCTGACCAAAAGAAAATCGGACTCTGGGGACGAGACTGCGCCAAGTATCAACCCTTTCCCAAGTAGATCTATTTATAGAACGCCTCCCTTGGGAGATTCAGCTCGTCCACTGTTGTAAAAGCCAATCAAAACAGAACTATCTCAGCGTCAAGGAAAATACGATACTTTTCGCGGGAAAAAAGTGGTCCTAAAAATAAATTTACTCCGGAAAGGGTTGGCTCATATCTTAATCTTCATTTCCCATCTGTTAGGCTGTACTGTTGTTACATTATATTGTGTTGTTTGAACAATGAGAGCTAGCCTACATCTGTTAATCTTTGACTGAATCATTTGATTTTACTCCATTTTTCATGTATCAGCTCTGTTTTTGCAAGGACAGCTGGACTATTCGCATTTTGACTCGACCGTTTAGTACCATTTCATGTCCCGTTTTTCGTCATTCGTCGGTATTACTTTTTCGCTTTGGCTAGATCGTTTACGTTTATCCTATACTATTCCAGGAAAGATGGCTTAACTGTTTGAACTTTAAGCTGTATCATTTGTAGTCTCTGTACTACATTGCAACCAATGGCTCATCCTCGGTGTAAAAACCTGTGAAACTCACAGATGACGTAACACAAAGGAAAACAAAAGAGCAAAAAGACATCAAACAATAACTTAACCCTACCACGAGCTAACAAAACAAAGAAAACGTTTCACAGGTTCTTACACCGAGGTAAACCCCAACCAATTTCATTCCGCCTGATCTATTTCAAATTCTTATATATTTGGTATTAGTATAATTACATAGGTGATTATGAAATTCTCTACGCTGATTGGTTGAACTTGAGGTGATTATTCCACGATAATCACCAAAGCAGTTTTTTTTTTCAAAATGGCCGTAAGCCGTTTTGTCGAGGTGACTTACAAAGAAAGTAAGTGTTTTAAAGAAAATGCAGATTTTTCAAATAATCACCGATGTAATTATACTAAAACAATCATTCACTTCCCCTTCGGCGAATAATTGTTAAACATGATAAGGGGCGGCTCCTATTAATGGCGTAGCTCCCACGAGTCTCTCATCGCTTATGGTTCAGAGCTCTTAGCATCCAAACCAGTAATCGGACTGCGGAATGCCTGATACTCAGGTTATCACCGGAGCACTCGAATTTTTTTTGAGTATCACTGAGTCAACTTCGAATTAACTGGCTGCGCATCGTGAGTCCACAACATTTTGATCACTGTGTTGACAAGTATCGTTGTCGATAAGAGTAGACAACGCTGAACCACTTTCGATTTGTTTTTTACCACAATATTCAACGCCAAAGAAAGTGTTTATTTCAGAGCGTGACCAAAATCATGACACAAAGAAAGAGCAAGCGTTGTCTATAACTTTACCAAAATGAGCTTTCTGGTTGGCCATTACATTGCATGACAAATTGACGCGAGCATGACTCGAGCAGCGTTGTCTAGACTCTCATCGACAACGGCAAATTAGCCAATCAGATTGCGAGAGTACAAGCAATTGTCGTAAAAAATAAATCTCCTCAAGATCAAACTGTAATTTCATTTTCAGATCTGTCCGCGTGGTGAAAGAATCACAAGTGTGACTGTAATGTTAGGCTGTTTTGGATACCAAGGTTATCTCATCTTCACTGACCTGGCTTTGAGACCTATTTACGGTAACTACTCTAGCAGAAAGAGACGTTCTCTGTACACTTTCTCAGTCTTCTCAGTTCTCGTTGCTGTATTTGTAAGATACTGATTTGTCTCCTTGTGATGCAGATTCAAAACATATTGAGAACTGGGGAATAATTAAGACAGAAGATTTATTAGTACAATGCCAGGCACCAAGCAGACGGCCACGCCCAAGGTCTGGAGACATCCTCACTGAAATCCTGT
>NC_090879.1:18789909-18801495 GCF_036669935.1 Montipora foliosa
CATTTTCTCCAGTTGCTGATTTATGTTGATTTATGCCTTCATTTCAGGTCCTTTGTCTCTTGTAGTATACGTTTTTGTGGAAGACTACGATAATATCGACTTGAAAAGGCAAGACGACAGTTTGTTATATCCATCTGGTCTGGCTAGAAGGCCTCTTCCATTGAGCGCCACGTGCGCGACCCTTTTTTCCGTCAGCATCTGTTCAACTTGTTAAGTTTCCAGTGTAGCACCAGATAGCATCTATAGTTAGTTAAAGTAACTGTCCTCGAATCCGAAACGCTCTTGATTTGCTATCTTGATAAAGAATTAAGGAGATACATTTCTAAGATGTCTATGTTTTTAGGAAGCAGATTCAGCTGGGATTACCCCCACACATATTCACAAAGTTTTCTACGCTGTCTGTTATCGTAATATATGGAAATGAGGTAAGTGACATGGGCTGAATGTGCCTCGTACATAATTAGCTTGGCCAAGAGAATATGAGACTTGGACTTGTGACTTCTTACCAAGTGTTCTTCTGCATGGTAACGTACTTTTGTGTTTCGAAGCAAATTCTTTGCACGTTGATCTTTGCATGCTCCTTTCTATCAGAATACCAAAGAGCTGGACGTCAATGTTTTAAGATAATGACTTCTGCAGTCGCTTTTACTCGGCTTCTCTTTATACATGTACATCTTTCAAGTTGATCATTCTATTTTATTTTTCACAGATAGGTCCGCAATACCCAATTAACCGCCTTCGGAACATCGCTATCAGGTGTGTTTTTGCAACCATAAATAAAGACATGTAAACTCCGTGTTTGCAATTCATTCTGTTACCTTTTTTTCTGTCTCTCAGAAATGCTAAAACTCAATTTACATTCTTGGTGGATGTAGATTTTGTTCCTTCACCCAACCTGGATATCATTGCAAGGTGAGACGTTGTTGTCAAGAGTCGAAATTAATTATGCAATTGCGATCACTACACTTACTGACTGGCTTAAGATCTCCTAGCTTGCGAACTCAGACGTATTTTCTGCGGTCGTTTCTCTCCCCCGAAGCTATTTTTCGAGGGTGAGAAACGACCGCCGGAAATAGGTATGCGTTCGCAGGCTAAAGCTCTCCCCATTTAAAGCAATAAGGGGCAGAATTTTAACCAATCGCAAAATGCACATGCGCATTTTGCAGCACGTATAGCTGACACGTGAGCATGATTTACTGAGTTCTTGGGACAAGCAAAAAAGAGTAGGGATTATGGTGAAAGGACAAATCGTGGCCCCCGCCCGCCCCCCCGCCCCCCCCCCGCCTTCCCGATAAGAGCCTACAGGCAGGCTATAATAGCTTTGAACAAGTTACTCGTACTTATTCGAAGTATGATTACCTAATCGCGTTGTTCGCAGGAACACTGAAATACAAAAACTTAGTTTTATCAACGGAGTTGATAACGTAAATTGGCCACCGTACAGAGATTCTAAAAGCTGACGTTTCGAGCGTTAGCCCTTCGTCAGAGCGAATCGAGGAATTATGGGTTACGTGTAGTTTTTATAGTCGAGTAGGAGCTACGCTATTGGTGGTAACATGGCAACGTGAAAAATAGGAATGTATTAGTTAAGTGAAAAGCGTTCGTTAATACCGTGAGGATTAAGGGTGCCGATTTGGAAGATGAGTTTTTGTTCCAGATTCTTGCGGCTTTCCGTGGAACCTAGATGTAGGGAAAGGCCGCAGATAGCCATGTGTTTTTTGAAGTGGTTAGGGAGATTAAAATGACGAGCGACTGGCTTAGAAATAGCCGCATTTAGTGTCAATACGCGCACTTTTACCCCAAAACACTTTAGTTATCTGACTAACTGATTCCTCTGGATTCTTCTTACTTTCAGGAATCATATTCTTTATTACAATGGAACAATAAACAGTAAACACGACAAGATATCCTTTGTTGTGCCAGCATTCGATGGTGCACGACAATTGGTTTGTCCACACTGATGTAATTTTTTCCAAGTACTTAGCTGATCTCTCATGAACCGAAGTGCGTCTTTACAATTATACACAATATTTAACCTAATATTTACGCGTCCATTTCCGAACAAAATAACACAATAATGTCATTTAATAATGTTGAATCTCGAGTAGGTCGCGACTTTATTTTCGAATAGGATCTAGGCTTTTTTGATAAACAATTTGTTATTAAAATGTGTCATTCTTTTGACTTTATTTTAGTTTATCAATGATCTTCCAGAAACTAAGGATGATTTAGTAAGAATGGTAAAAACCAAGAAGACTCTGTCGCCATTTAGTATCCTTTCTATCACTTTGCTCACGCATTTCAATGCCCTGTTGTGTAAGGTCATGTCTACCTTTTCTTCTTGATGTGTTTGGCCATTGGCCATTTTGATGTACTCATGTGACACAACAGCTATGTGACATCACCGATGCATTCCTTAAATAGTCCATTTTCTTTGTTAACACAACCCCGCATAAAAAATAAGTTTTCCAATTTTTGATTCACCTCCTTGACGTGCCATAGGACAAATAGAATCGCCACTATCGCACAGCTCTACCAACTACAGCAAATGGTACCACACCAGTGAGCCCTATGACGTCACCACTTACCAGGATAAATACGAGCCTTACGTGATTCTAAGGTGTGATTATAAATAACCCATTTATTTTGTCAATTTGTTATTACAAAATCACTTTTTGAAAGAAAAAGAAGAAACGTCGTTCCCTCCATGGCAAGTTTACTTTAGGAAACAACAAACGAACTTTCAACGAAATTTATCTCCGATTTTTAAGAATGTGATTGGATGATGATAACAGTGACAATATTCATTGATATCAAAGCATCGCCGCAATATTGATGACAATTATCAGCACCAACATGGAAAGGAAAGGAACTTTATTTTACTGTCTAGTCGTTCTAGCGCTGGAGCGCTAATTCGGGACACAGTAAACTGAAATTAACAATTAACACAAATCAAGCCAAATGTTGGTTTTTGAGGAGAGGGGAAACCGGGGTATCCGGAGAAAACCTCTCGGCGCAGAATAGAGAACAAACTTAACCCACATATGACGCCGAGTCCCGGAATCGAACCCGGGCCACATTGGTGGGAGGCGAGGGCTCTCACCACCGTATCCTTGCACCCCGACCTTAGTGACCTTAGTCGGGTCGCACACTTGGAGCCCCCACATCTTTCGTCAGGGAACCAATAAATGGTATCGGATGTCATCTTCGTTCCCTACGTTCGTGGGGGTTTCCCAGAGCACAAGCTCCGCTGCAGGTAAATCAGTTGTAACTAAAACAGAAAACAGCGACCAGTCAGACCAAGTCTTCGCCAGGCAAGTTTGTTCGAATAGTACCTCACAGAACTTCATTCAGTACAAATCAGTGCCAACTCATTCTAATAATGATGATAAAGGAGATGATGATAATTCAAGGTTAAAAAACCTATAGTGCTGAAAGAACCTGAGGATGATTAGACGAAGCTCAAGAAGCTCTGCCTTTACGACTATCCGAGACAAAGTTTTAATACATTTATTTTCAATAACTTTATAAGAAGATTAAATTGATTCGCTTATTGCAGACGGACTCCTCACTTGCCTTTGTATGACGAGAGGTTTACTGGTTATGGAATGAACAAGATTTCTCATGTTATAGAACTCGCACTACTAAGGTAACTACAAAACGATAGAGATTTCGAGAGATTGTTCTTGTAAAATCATTCATTTGCGAGCACTGTAAATCGCGTTTTTCAATGACTCTAAAGAGATAAGCAACGTTAAGTCTCTAAACCATAATGCGCAGTAATATCCTCTATATATACTAACCGAGCGCGAGGTCCGTACAAAAACAAAACGACAAACGGCCAATATTCCCCAGTAGGGTCCCGAGCAAGTAAGGATAGTAAGTTGTTTATTAGTTTATTATATGGCATTGTTTGTTCGCTTCCATCAGCGAACTTTGAACGGTAACCTTTTACCTTTAATACTAAATTCCGCTTGCTGTAATTGTACTGTTGTGATAAAAACAAATTAAATTCCGCTTTTTTTTTTAAAACGTTTTGTGTTTTGTTCAACTTGAATTTCCCGGGAGACAGAAATAATACGGAAACGAACCGTTTCCATGGTAATGGTCCGTACTGTAAAATCCCAACTGAAAACCAGCCAATCAGACTGCTCCCTTTAGCCTGCCATGCTTGAGACCTTTTTGCAGATACGGCGGCCATTTTGATTTCTATTGTTTCAAATAGCTATTATGGGATGCCCAGGGGGCAAATACATATTAAATATTTGCCCCCTGGGCATCCCATAATGTCTTTCGAAACAATAGAAATCAAAATGGCCGCCGTATCTGCAAAAAGGTCTCACACTGACCTGCACAACAATTGCATTTTTTAGGTACAAATTCATCGTTTTACCTGATGTTTGGATTATTCATCATTATCACAGACTCTCGCCTCTTTCATTCGCTCAGATGACGGTGAGTCTTGTCAATTGTCTATTCTTGTCTTGCTCTGAAATTTGCTTACACAAAGACTGGGGTGAGCTGCTAAGAGAAGAGGATAAATGTGAAGGCGTAGACAACAAATTGAACCCAAGGCGATATCGTTCCAGCTCTCAACGACTTATTTTCATTTTTCGAAACTAAATTTTGAACAGACATCAAATGTTCTCATGACAAATTCGACTACCGCCAAGTGAAAGGACTATTGTTATGGAAACATTTGATTGACGTCCACCCAAAATTTAGTTTCGAAATATGAAAAAAGTGGTTCAGTGAGGGGTGCGCGTGGCTGATAACCGCTGTAACTAGAGTATGCCTTATGGGGTCAGTACCGCTACCATTATTTTCTGATTTTGACGCTGGGCAAATGCAATTAACAGGAAGAGGAAATTCTACCCTTGAACTCGAGGGCATTTATTTGCTGGTTATATATGTGGTGATTTTCTTACCATTTACAAGCGGTTTCGTATCTTACTCTCGCCATGATTCACTACTTGCACTATCCCATAACACACTTGCCCTCTTTCCCCCCCCCCCCCCCAAATTTTTTTTTTTACCATAATCATTGTTTGCAATTTCTCCTGGGACGTGAAGATGTCCCAACAATGCCTATGTAAAATTTTTCGGGGAGGGGGGGGGGGGGGGGGTGATACACACTCAAGTGAACAAGTGAAGAAAAGTTGGGCCCCAGGGATCCCCACGCCGCTATGTCACCTCATTACTCTGCTGCGATACTAGCGTGGTAGCCTTGATGGTGTAGTGGCTTAGCATGCCTGACTAGTATTTAGGGAGACGTGGGTTCGATTCCCGCTCAGGGCAATGACCAATTTTTCGGATGGGTGTGTCGAAAGGTAAAATGCACGGTTTGTGTTTGTGTCTGTAAGGTAGTCTATACCTTTCATTTGCCTCGAAATTTCTCACTGTGATAATTCGAAAATGGTCTATTGGCTTATACTATATGCCGTATTCTACAGTACAGCCTCCTGTTTGAAATTTTGATGCGACATTTTCTAGCAAGCTTTTCAGGTTGTTTATGTAAAATAAACTTGTGAGACTTTTTGAATCTTGCAAGCAACTATTTCAAAAAGACAATACAATTTATTCGTTTTTCGGATGTTGCCGCTTGGCAGTTGAAGGTTCCCCTCGACATTCCCGCGTGCCTGATTACCGTAGAGATATAATAGATGTCTTATAAACCTCGTTTTATAGTTCCGTACTGAAAGTTACGGAACTCGCTTTTTCCCTTCATGGCCCGCGAGCTTACAGTCCCCAGTTGTTCAAATGATGGATAGCGCTATCCCCAGGCCGCCTGATAAATCACTATCCATTGCCATAAATCTTGCGCTCTCCAATGGATAGTGATTTATCTAGTGGATAGCATTATCCACCTTTTGAACAACTGGGGACTGACCTCGAATTCGGTTACGCTGGTAAGAGGTATGTGTTTTTTAGGGTAAATTCCCATTCCAAATTCCAGAGTCCCGTTCATTCTAAACTCTGGTTTTCACTCGTTTTGTAAACGGCGAGGACGGCAAATTATTTGATTTCCTCCATTGACTCTGAATTTCAGAATACAGGGCCACTTATTTCTTTGTTATTGAATAACAACAGTGCCTGAACACATGACATTTTTTTTTCAATGGTGACCAGGTAGACAGAAACAACCGCTGCGTTGGAGACCATATTGTGGTGTGCTTTTTCGAAAACCTCCGACTGTTTAGAGGGGTGGTAACCTGAATTCTGTAGTTGCTCCAAAACCACACTGCAGATCAAAGGTGTTACTTTCGCCCACTAAAAATGTTCGTGCCATTCTTTTACACTATGCATGAAGGACTATCTAGTTCTCGCGATAGCCCGACGCGATACCCACCCCTGACAGGGAAGGGGGGGTGGGGGGTAGAGGTACACTTGGGCTTTTAGTGCATTAGTGCTATTTAACAATTAGACCCGTAGCCCGCAAGGGCTACGGGTCAATAGCCCATGAGGCGAAGCCAAATTGCAGAAATATTTAAATGGAAATAAAACGAAAGAAAGCGTCACGCTTTTCGCTACTCCAATGGATTTCATACTATTACTAATAGTCCTCTAGTAGCGTAGCCAATCAAATTGCAGGATTTGCATTAGTCCACTAGTTGGGTGATAACTAAGGTCTGTTATTTACTTTCAGTTAAAGGGGACCCTGTGAATTTTCGCATGGTACAAAAAACTTGTTTCATGCATACTGTAAATCTTCTTCTCCTATCCAGGATCCGGACGTCAGATTCAAAAACCGACTTCAGCGTTTCGAGTTTATCAGGGATTTGTATACCAAGTACAGGATTGGCCCGTGCAAGACGCTATTTAGGAGTGGAGGGAGAAAGTTTACTGCTGCACGATAAAATCGCTGCTTGCTCCTCTTTGAACCCAGGCTCTCTCTATTGCTCTCCACTTGAAAGATGGAGGAAGGTTGGGTGCAAGTGAAAAAAGGAAAATTCAACAAAACGCGCTTCATGTAATCTAATAACGGAATGTTTGTACGGAAACCCACAATATTGGATTAAGTCATTTTTTACAGACATCAAAACATCTTTTCACAGGCTCCTCCTTTCTTTTAGATTTAAATACAACAATTTCCCACATTTACCTCGATGTTGTAGTCGTGGCCGAGTGGTTAAGGCGATGGACTAGAAATCCATTGGGGTCTCCCCGCGTAGGTTCGAATCCTGCCGACTACGCACATTTTTTTCTTTTGCTTAATAAAAGGCTTTATGGAATTCCAGACAAGTTACTCAACAAAATTATTGACTCTTACACGCAGTTGATGGAAAACAAAGCCAGTACCGACTAGGGATGCAGAATCGAATGCGACAAAAAAAGCCACTTCTTCATTCTTACACTGACAACGATGCAAGATTCAATACAGCACTCAGATTTACTTGAGATTCTTGTGGTTAGCGCGCTAGAGGTGTGCTTTATAAGAGTGTTGCATGAGAAAGGAATCAGGTTTAACATTTACCCTCTCATGAACGAGGACTCAGTTTGTCGTGGTTGCCGGACTAGTAATAGGCAGTTATGTACCAGTCAAATTGAAGCTTCAACATTTTCCCCCCGGGCAACCCATGGGAATTTGAATTTTTGGAAAATTTTTGTTCAAATGCCCCCCACTCCGGGCCAAGAAGCTGTTCAAATGTCTCATCATAGGTCCATTTCAGGTGATCAAATGCCCCCACCCGGGAAATATACTGATTACTCTTTTAACTATGACTTTTCAGTAGCTGCTATTATGCTTCTGAAGCTGTGTAACTATGTAAACATGGTTTAATAGACAACACCAAGGAGAACCAGGGCCCTACATGGCACGAGGCACAAGGAGGAGAGGTAACAGGTATAAGTATCTCTTTCTGTAGGCCTTTGCTTTTCAACCAATTTGCCACGAAAGCAGAATGCATCTAAGTTTGTCTCCACCATGATTTATCAACCCAGGGTGGAAACGTAACATGAAATCGAGGCTAGCGATCATATTCGCCACCCCCTAGAGGTATGAGTGGTGATCAAATGCCCCACCCCAGGAAGACTAAGATGATCAAATTCCCTCCCCCGGGGCAGGAAAAGGAGTCAAATGCCTGGGGTATGCCTTGGAAGGGGGGGAGGGGGGGGGGGGGGGGACTGTTGAATCTTCAATTTGACTGGTAAAGTTATTTTCATGGATTTATGATATCAGAGTTAGAGTTAAGTATTCAAGATTTTGGAAGGCCAAAATCTTGAGTTTTACTTTACTTTTAATTCAGGATTTTGACTTCCAAAATCGTGAATTCAGGATCTTTGCTTTCCGAAATCTTGAATTCAGGATTCTGGAACTTAATTAACTCTAACTCAACAACATAACTCTATGACAATAACTCTAAGAATAGCTGTCCCCAGTTTGGTCTCTGATTATTGTTTCCTTTAGATTTAATTTTACTGGGCAAAAGTGGTATTACTTTGTAAGTCACCTCTTCTGAAAAGGTGTTCTTAAGTGAAAAATTAACATGACAAATAACAACAAAACCCAAAGCAAAACTACAAAAAGACCATGGAGCGATGTGACTTTACAAAAAAACCAAAAAATAAGCAAGTAAAACATAGTCCTGTAGGAGGAAAGGAATCTAAGACTGATCAGTGGCTGAACTTGCTTCTCTGGGGACTGGGGTGAAGAGCTTGATTGATGTCTTGATGGGGTAGGAAGAGTAGCAGACCTCAATGCTGGTGACAGAAAGGAGGCAACACCTCTAAATGGCCTTGAACTTGCATAAAACGTTTCCAAGGAATTACCAAACTGCAAGAAAAAAAAGGCTATCAGAAATGTTGTTTTGTATGTTCATGCTTTTAGAAGCTCTTCTCCTGCTGTAGTATACATTGTGAAAATAGTTTGGAAATGTGCTGAGAGAGCACAGTCCTCCATCAAACCATTCAGTGACCTCAAGGACTATCATTGTTTATAGGAGATCTTTATTAAAATTTTAACTCTCTGACTCCTGGGAGTGAGACTTAATATGGATTTTACTCTGTCTAACGCCAGACGATTTTACTAGTCAATGGGGTTAAAAGCAATTTTTCTCCTTTGTGAGCTAAGGCTTTAATGGCTCTCAACCATTCCTCTCTGTATTGGGATATATCTCAAACATTGTTTGAATGTTATTGGGTTGTCCCGCATTTCCCTTCACCTCAACTTACCTGGGTTCATCTCAAACACTAAGACACTAAAACCCCCAAAACTCGAAAAAAGTAACCCCAAATCCTCAATTTGGCTAACCCTAGGCCTATAGTTGTTTTTTTAGTTACCTTGAGCAAAGTTCAAGTCCTTCGTTAACTACAACTTGTTTCAAAGTGAAAGCTGGGTGATCCGCCATATTTAACTGAGTAACAATGTTGCATGTGTGGCTGGACATCTTCATTCTTCATTTCTCATCGTATGTGTACCGGTATATTGGCCCTGTGAAACTCTAGGCCTAAAAACCAACTTTAGGCCTAGGGGTAGCCAAATTGAGGGTTTTGGGTTACTTTTTTATCCTTCTAGGGGATTTTGGAATCTATTTACATATATTATATTGCACTGCATCATAATTATTTTTCTGTTGTTAGTTCCAACAAATTTATTTTTCTGTTGGTCTCTAAACAAGGGAGGGCAGAGCTTGTCAACTGGCTGCAACCTTATTGCTTCCAGCAAAAAGCTAAAAAACAATTTGAGCTTTTCAGTACTCATTGGGTAGCATGATTAATATTATATCAACAAAATTGACATCACATTTTACAACTTCACTTCCAACCAATGAAGCAGTAGAATTTCCGAGAAAACTCAAATCTGCTTCACATGACTGTACAGCTGCACTGAGGAATCACATGCAAAAAATAAAACTTTTAGACGCCAAAAATAAATAAATGATAATGGTCAGATTTCCTCAAATTTCTAGGATGAAATATCACTAAAGGGAAAGTATAAAATAAAATTAATAACCTTTTCATTGAGATAAGTAGACAACTTGTACAAAAGACGCACAAGAGTTGGGTTTTCAAAGCTTCGGATTGGCTGCAACTCAGGATCACCACTGTACTTTACCTCAAACTTGCGAAGACCATTCATCATCTAAAGTTAAAAGTTAATGGTATAAAATGACTTTCACTTAATTTACTTACTATACTCAGGGTAGGAATTTAAGAATATGCATGGTTTCCAAAGTTCCTGAGGCTGTTGTATTCCATTTTTAAAAAAATTCTGTCTGTAGGTGTGTTATAGCAATATGTTATTTTATAAATTCAAGTCAGGCATTCACATGTTCATCTATTACGTGTTAGTACAAGGGATTCAAAAGAAGAAATAAGATTGAGAGGAAATTTGTGTCAGACAGTACATTTTGCAAAAAAGACGAAGAAAACACCCTTCAGAAAGAGAATAAGAAAATTGTATCAATACAGTTTTATTTCTCCATTAAATACTGTTTCACATTATTGATAGAAAACATTTTGTCCCACATACACATATAATTTATTTCCTATCATAAAAATAAAAATAATTGTTATATAGCTGAAAATTTTCCCCCAACAGTATGCTCTCATTGGTTACTTCAAGGTCACATAGCCTCTGAGTGGACAACAGTGCAAAATCTATGACATCAGAGGGTAACAGCGCACTGATACCCGCGGATGTTGACCGACAACCACCATTGCTGTTGCCGTTGCACGTTTTTCTTTTTGTGCTATATAACAAATCACTTAATGACTGGTCCCAAGGGAAACAGTTAATTTTGTTTCCGTCAAATTTCAATGTTTCCCTCAGCTACTCCTTTGGGAAACATTGAGATTCTCGGGAAACAAAATGAACTGTTTCCCTTGGGACCAGTCATTAAGTGTTTATTACTGCATCCATACATACTTGATATCTCCCTAAAGCTGTTGGTACCACTCCTCCATCAGTCTCAACATGGTCTGGCAAGGAGCTTTGAGAGCCAGATGATGAGTGTCTGTTTCTTACACCAGGTGAGAAGTGTTCCCACTGAATCGTCTTGTTTAATGGACAACCATCAACAGAATCTGGTGACTAAATAGTGAAAACAATAGCAATATAGTACTTCGGTATTTTGTCTCATGAAACAAAAGAGGGTCTGAGTACCAATGTTTAGAGCACAACCAATGGGCTTATTCTATGAATTATTATTATCCTCTATACATAAAAATATTTTTTTCAATAAAACTGTCCAAGAACATCATTAAATTTTGTAAATTGTACTAAAGATGAAGTTGTAAACCATCAATAGCTCGCTTAAACAAACCTTAACAACACCCGACAGCAATTTACTGGTTTGCTCCAAGTAAGATGCAAGTTTTCCTTCCTCTGCATTCTTGTCAAATTCAGTACCCTGTGATGTGCTACTGTTAACAGCCTTCATAAAAACAGCCAAAAAACTTTCATTTTTCTCAGGGCATTGTGACTGGCTCTTGTTAGTGACCTCAGTCAGAGCAGACAACACTCTGGAATGAAGCTCACCCATCTACGCACAAAAAGATAACACAAGTTCAAAATTAATTTCAAGTTTACTTTCAACAATTAATGGGGACATTAGACATAGAGCAAAATCTATAAGTGGCAATATT
>NC_090879.1:18807223-18819723 GCF_036669935.1 Montipora foliosa
AACAAACAAAATACTTGGTAAGGGTGGATCTCTATCACCTTTCCTCCTAAATGAATTTGTTAATGATGTTGATGTCCTAAATTTAGCTTTTTTTATCATTAACAATGTTTATATTGTGTATGTCTTAGATTTCTTGAAAGGAATGTCCTCGTCATCCCTGTCTGATGAAAGTTTTCATCTAAGCAAATGGTCAGGATGCAACCCAGATGGAGAATATTTAGGTAAGAAATAAAAGCAAGCTCAAGATTTAATTACATGTCTGTCCAGAAGAAGTGTTTTTTTCAGGAAGGATGAAATGGTATTTGTTCCTTGTGGTTAAAAAAACCAAAGATGTGAATTAAATGGGACATTCCTGTTTATGTCTGTTTTGAGCAAAACCTCATTTCCTTGCTTTGCTGTAACAAAGATTTAAGCATGTAGGCAATGCAGTAAAGAGAGCTCTTCTGTAAGGGCCAATACATACATGTATCAAAAAAAAAACTGGCTCTGCTATTTACCCTCCCTTGAGACTAAAATGAATTGTGCAGCTCATCAAGAGTGAGTTGAAAGCATGTATAAAGTTCCTCTGACAGGCTGCATTATGATCCAGACATGATTCTGGAGCACAGCACCACAGCCAGATGTACCGTACACTGTAATAATAATAATAATAATAATAATAATATTATTATTATTATTATTATTATGCTTGTGTAAATGAACAATGAACTTGAACTGTTTTTTATAATTGGAACAGAATGTTTTTTTTTATATTGTTAATAATTTCTGTGTTAACTGACTGATTTTCAATAAAGGTTTTTTTATTTAATTATTATTATTATTATTATTATTATTATTATTATTATTATTATTATTATTATTATTATAAGTGGGGAGGGGAATTTGATATGGGAGGAAAACCAGAATACACAGATCTGAAGTACCGTAAACCTTTGAGTTAGTGTAAGATGGACAGAAATATTATTGTGCTTGTATACAGTGACAGTAAATGATTACTACACTAGACAATCACCCATCCTGTCCTGTCATTTACCCCATCCAACAGGACTTGACTTTGATAAACAAATTTTGGTTGCCTTTGTTCTGACAGGTGATTATAGCTCTGTCTTCAGCTTGGTGACCAACACTGATTTGCAGCCTGTCAAAATACTGATGTCTCATGCACTGGTATGTCTTTTGCTATAAGAACAGATATGATACAACAGGTTGCAAAATTGGTGAGACTGACTTTCGTTAAAAAAAAAACACCTTTTCTAGCTCTTGATATGTGCTGTATGTAGAATTCCAACCTTTCCCACTTCTCCCCTCCTTCTCTCCCTTTCAAGTTTTCAGCATTATTCTTTATTGCTAGCAACTTTGATAAGGGGGAAGGGGGGCAGCAGTATGTGAGATAATGGGTAAATTAATAATGCCCAAGCAGGTGAAGTGTCTCCATTAATTTTGCAACCTGTTGCTTAGTGGTCAATGATGCTCTATCAGTGGAAGATCTTTATTAGTATAATACAACTCAACAGGTTTCCCACAGATATCAAGTTTGACAATCCCAGTGCAATGCATCAGGTTAATTATGGCTAAACACAATAAAAAAATTTGCTTGTGCATGTGATTTGCAAAGGATAACATTTTTCAGATGACCGCATACATGTACATTCATCTGTCATTAATAACTTAGTAATTTGCAGTTTATAAGTCATGTCATCCATTCCTCACAACTTCCATTTGGCATTTTTTGATTGAATGAATTGTTGAGAACAAACCAAATTCATTTCACTGTAGGTTTCATGTATTTATCAACATTCTTTTCTAGCATTGTGCATTACTGGCTGAGTTTCTTGGTGGTGTTATGGTTAGAGATGATGTTGGTGAATTGCAAAGGACTACAAAATGTGATGACTGCACCCAAAACAGGCTATCTCATTCACAAGAACAGGGAAACCAAACAGTTGAACAGTGCTACAATGGTGGTAATTTTCAGAAATTGTTTTGCACAAACTTGCAACAAGAACTTGAAAGTAGCAATGAAACTGGTGAAGGTCCAAGCTGTCTTGCAGCAGATGTGATTGGCTGTCTGTTGTTTCATCATTCTCAGCAAATGTGTTGTAATGTTCATGCAGTCACAGCAATAGTGCCTGCTAATGACAGCAAGTCAAATCCAAAACTTCCTACATCTAAGGAGAAAGTTGTAACACGGGAACAGAAGAGGATAGCCACAGCTGTGTATTCCACTGCGAGCCTGTTGAATCATGCTTGTGATCCAGATGTTATAGTGAGGTGAGAGATTTGTTTAGACTAGTTTTTAATACAAATTTGTTGAGTTTAGAATAATGTGGTAGTAAGATGGGACCAAGAAAGTTATTATTGTTTTGTTTGGTTTTGTTTAGGGAGAGTGTTTGCTTATTATTTTGGGACTTTTGGCAGTCTTGTTATGCAATTTCTCTGTTAGAACCACAACTTCCCAAGAGCTCTTCCTTTGACATGTAACATAATAACCATGGAGGAAAGCATTAAGTAGACTTTCTAAGGAGCAAAACGTTTCATGGGCATATCTGGTTTTTCGTTATGAAAAATAGGGTTATTTCATCCTCAAGCAATGTTCATTGCCAGGGGGGGGGGAAAATCCCATATAAAAAGGGAGGGATGCTCGTGGAAAATTTTAAATTAAACCCCTAAAGGAAACCAATCTGGGCGTGGCCCAGGCTTTTTTGACCCCTAATGTAAATGTATGTACTTATTATATTTCTTCGCACGCAACCCTAAAGGAGACCATCACGGCTACATATGATAGCGTTTTGCCCAGAAAAAATTAAGTGAGACCAAAATCAGAAATTTACACCCCTAAGCGAGACAACAAGCATCCCTCCCCTTTTTATATGGGAGGCCCCACCCCCCTGGGGTCCATTTACAAGACCAATTGAGGTAGGGTTAGGGTTAGGTTAGGGTTAGGGTTAGGCTAAGACTAAAGTATCAAAATCCACCAGAGTTTCTTGAAGTGGGGTTCTTTACATTATTGTTTTCAAGGGCTTTCTAGTAACCTTTGGTGATCTCCATGTTTTGCAAATGTCAAATTTTTCTCTCTACTTATAGCTTTGTTGGTGGCCATCTGGTTGTGAGGGCAACACATAATATTTCCAAAGGATCAGAAATATCTCATTGCTATGGTAAGTTAACCCAGAGGTTACGATGTACTGTAGCTTATAGCCAGCCTTACATGATTGAATTGCTACGTTCCATCCTTATCAATGCTTGGTCCCTTTATCCCATCTGGGGTTGACAGACTCCTGGGCCCAGTTGTTCGAAAGCAGTTTAACTTAATCCAGGATTAGCGTAAACTTTAGTTTCGTGTTTTCAACATTTTGGTAAAAGTTTCTTTTGCTTATTTTTGTTTTCCAAGATTGACTTCCTCTGATGTAAAGTTTCAGCGAATATCAGCATTGAAAAGCATTTGGGAGAAGAGAAATAAACTCCTGGGTTAATTTTTAATCTGGGGTTAGCGTTAATCGGCTTTTGAACAACCGGGCCCTGGGAAGTATAAATTGCCTAAATCCAGTCATGACTTCGGACAAAATGCCATAATAACATTGAACTTGAGATAAAATATTGAATGACTTGACTGTTTTTTCACAGGCCCACATGTGAGTCGCATGGGTCGGGAGGATCGTCAAAAGCTCCTGTACCAGCAGTACTTCTTTACTTGTCAGTGCACTGCGTGTAAGAGGTGAGTTTTGATACAAGAAATGTTCTGCAAATCCATTTTAACTATCTTCATCAGAAGGTTCTTGGAAGCAAACAGTTCACTGTGGTTAGTGGGTAGCATCTTGCTATCCTTATTGTTTTTCAATGGAGCACCAAAGTACTGTTTATGTGGGTCACCCATGATGGCCCAAAGAAATAATTTGCTGGTTATTGCTCTTTTTATGCAGTGATGAAGAAATGGAAAACAAGAGACTCTGCTTCTCTGCATTTGCCTGTCCAAAGTGCAAGTCTGCAATGAAACTGTCATCAGTAAGTGATGACATCACAGGAAGCTGTCAAAACCGTGAATGCAGTTACAAGAAGAGTATGTTAGAAGAGTGCAGACTGGCACATGAAGCCGAGCTTCTCTTCGTGAAAGGGGTTCGCCTTTCCGAGAGAGTAGGAGTCAAAGAGGCTCTTGATGTGTTCATGGAATGTCTGCGGCGGCGTAAAATGCTGCTCCACACGTACCATAAAGATCTGGCAGAGACGCATGATGCTATAGCTAGGTAAATAATTTATGTACCTTTGTGACCTTACATGTTCCTCAGTTGGTATTTCTGAATGGAGTGACCAAATAATAATAATAATAATAATGCTTTATTTATATAGCGCTATTTCCCTTTAGCCCAATAGCGCTTTACAATAATTACAATCCAAAGTAGGAAAATTTACAAGTAGCAATAGGATGGATTTTTACAATTTTCAGATAAAAACTATATTAAAAACTATTTTAAGATATTAAAACTATGTTTCCAGGTAAAAAGACTATATTACATGCTAATCTAAGTTATAACATTTTTTAAAAAGGTATGTTTTCGTATAGGTCTTAAAACTTGGTAACGAGGTACTCTGTCTGATAATGTCGGGGAGAGAGTTCCACAAACTGGGTGCTGCAAAAGAGAAACACCTATGGCCATAACTTACTAGCTTGACGGGTGGTATTTTTAGTAAGTTTTTAGAGGAAGATCTCAGATTCCTAGTTGGTGCATAGGGCTCTAATAGTTCAGTAATGTAACTAGGAGCCTGGCCATTAAGCGCTTTATAGGTCAGAAGTAGTATCTTATAGTTAATGCGCTGGTTAACTGGAAGCCAGTGCAGCTGCTTTAGGACAGGCGTAATGTGGTCATATTTCTTGGTACGAGTAATAATGCGGGCAGCAGCATTCTGGACATTTTGTAAGCGATCTATTAGAAAGGTGGGTAGCCTATACAATATTGAGTTGGCGCTATCAAGCTTAGAGGTAATGAAGGCGTGAACCAGCTTTTCAGTGTCTGCTGGAGATAAACAGTCTCTTATCTTACTAATGTTCCTGAGGTGGAAAAAACAGGCCTTGCAGGTATTGGTAACATGCTTATCTAGTGACATGTGCTCATCGAAGATAACTCCAATGTTCCTTGCAGTTGGGGATGGCTTGATCCGTTCACCAGACACATCGATGTGGACACTATGCGGGCCAATCTGGTTCCCAGTTTGACTGTATTCAGGGGACCACAGGCAATTATTGGGTAGATTCCATCCTTTCAAATAGTACAGTTCAAAGTGTTAAAACTAGTTTTATAGCCTCCTTAAGAGAAAACCTCGAAAATTATTTCCTTGCTGAACGGGGTTTTGTTTAGGATAGCTTTGCGACACAGGTTGTGTTTTAATAAACTGACAAAAAGCCTAACATATTACATTGGTACCTCCCAAGTTACATTTCACCCATGCAGAAGAAAGGGCCATGATCAGTTCCCTTTGAAAGATTTGGTTTTGTTGCTTTATTTTTCAGGTGTTATGCTATGATGGGAGATTTTAAAAAGGCAGCACATTACTGTTCTCAAAGCTCTGAATCAGTCGGGAAGGCTTTTGGTTCATCGAGTGTGGAATATGCACATGAACTTCACAAGCTATCACAACTGCTGTTTAATGACAGACAAGTTAAGAAAGCACTTTCCACGATTGACAAAGCCACAAGTCTTCTGGTGCAACATTACGGTCGCAGCAATCCAGATGTAAAGGAACTAAATGAGATGAAACGCTGTTTGATAGCTGTCGGCGGCCCCACCAGGTCCATCAGCTCGTGATTTGATCAAATGTGAATAAAAGAGTTCGATAAAAATCGAGATTATGGATATAACCAAGTAGGAGCCAGCCCCCTTATGGTTATATCGCCACATACAGTGACACCATCCTTGAATGAAACTTCCATTAAATTAAAAAAAAAGGGTATTCAAAAAATGGACAAAAACGGAACTTGTACATATAAAATTGTGATAAAATTTTTTTTGAAAATATCTTTTACACTAAAAGTGTTGTGTATACTTTTTATGAGTTAAATACAATTGTATGAACTTATAGTTTGTCTATCTCCATTGACGGAGATCGGTTAACACTTCCGTAATATTTTGAAACTTGAAACTTGTTTTGATTAAAAACAAGAGCCGTAACAAATAAGTTTATGAGAGAGAAGGTTAAAAGTATTTAAAAAATACTGTTCGCTTTATAGAGAGGTATAAGCGAAACATTTAATTGGGAAAAAAACTTGATTCCAAGGAACAGCTCTAACGTCTCGAGTCCCTCTGCAAATACTGGACAGCATTTTATTTTGGTTTGGTGGAAATCAGAATTATTTTGAATCTGCGTTCCGAACTTGCAGTAAGTGTTCAAATGATGGCAGAAGTACAATGATTCAGTGATTTGGCGTGTGGAAACTAAGTTGTGAATAAAAAGTACGTATTGTTCACATCTCCAGAATGGATCAGTAACGAGTTACAAGTGTCCACTTCATGTCAAATTGAAATGTTTTCGTGAATAAAATTCAACTCTTAACCATGCCTTTATCTCCATGATTATTTACCATTTCCCCGTGCCTAGAACTAACAAACTGTCTCTATACCCGTGTTTTAAATCAAAGTGCAGTACCCAACTAAACAAACGCGTTCACAAAATTGTGCATCGGTGGCTCAGTTGGTTAAGTTGCGGGAGGTCGTGAGTTCCACTTCGGCCGGACCAACACTTGGCGTCTTGAAATAACTGAGGAGAAAGTGCTGCCTTTGAAATTATACCCGCAAATGGTTAGACTTTCAAGTCTTCTCGGATGAGGACTATAAGCCGAAAGACCCGTCTCACAAATATCGTCCATGTTCATGGGCGTAAAAGTACCCACACACTATTCGAAAAGAGTACGGGATGATGCCCCCTGTGTTGTGGCTGTCCTTTGTGAGTGTGTTCTCTCCAGCAGAAGTGGCCGGCTTGGTAGTGATGTCTCAAAAGGCTTGTGGTGTACGAGGCCACCCAAGTAGAAACAGCCATAAATCAAAAGGGACTTTGCCGAGTGCTTGAACATGTTGATGAAGGTGATCAAATGTTGAGCGATCCCCAAATTGTTAAAGAAGAGCGGGTTCCTAAAATTACGGCCCGAAGCATAAGATATCAGCCAAGAGACTCTTTTTCTGCCATCTAAAGTAAAATTGAGAAATCCGTGATGAGAAAAGCAATGAGTGAACCGTCCTTATCTTACACGATGACTCGTTGCTGTCATGGTTTTCTATCGCATAGTTAGTGCCTCACTGACCAACGCGGTGGATTAAAACAGGTGTTGTTTACAGTTGTTTACAGACCTATCATAGTGCAGGGTTTGTGTAAGTGAGCGTGAAATTTGAAGCAATAGAAAAATAATGATGTAAAGGGAAGCAAGGAAGTCAACAGCTTTGTTTGTTAAATTACTTTACGGACCAATGCCTTCCGTCACCTTACATCATCATTAGCTATCCAGTTGGCCAAACGATATGTCATTTGACGTCAACAACTTTCAGTCTACAATATGTGATTGGTAGTGGCCTCTGAGAGCGAGGAGATATGTGGTATTTCTTTCGAAGGCTACGCAAAGTTTATAGAAACCGCAAATTAATCCCCTAAATTTTCAATACCTGAAGACTTGATTACAGATCATCACGAAAACTAACAATCAAACGTAAGATAACACCTGTTTCAAGAAGTACCGCCATCACCCGACGAGTCGCGTGTATCGAACCTAAGCTTTGGCTGGAAACCAATAGAAAGGGCTTGAGTAAAAGTAAACTTATACATGTCCTGCTAATAGCACGTTCTTTCACAATGACAAATAACAGACATAACAGATAGGCTGTTGAAGACGAAACTCGGAATCCGTGGCTCGTTCCTTAGATCACTGAATAGAAAAATCAGGTGTATTTTAGGGTGGAATTGTATTCAGCCTTCTCTGTGTTTCAAAGGGGGGAGGTAGATACTTTACGATCCACCAGCTGAAGGTCGAAGACGAACAGGTTTGAAATTTATCACCTGAACTGGTTGATTTGAATTCAAGTCTACACAAGTGACCTGTTCATCAGTTGATGATGTACCCTCCTGCCTGATCGTCTGGTAACTCAATCATTTTGAAGGAAGTGATTTGAAGAAGCAATGAGTTTCAAGAGACAACATGTGATAAATAGAGGTGAGTATTTATGTACAGAAAATCCGCCGGCCAAGACAGATATCAACAGTGTAACTTGGCTACAATTGGAATGTAATGATGTAATGCTCTCGAGGAAAGGCAATGTGGCTCGGGCTGAGAGCGCGTTTGCAACCAAACTACTTTGCATTTCAATTAGATATAGTTCGACGGTATGGAAATAGTTGGAAGAGGTCCTTGACACACCCCTATTACTATTGCCAGACATCTTTCCCTGGCAATTTTCTTTACTCCCTCTTTATACATCAACACTGGTTACCGAACCAGCCAGGCCCGCCGCGGGTTGCTCGAAGCATGGTTAGCTCTAACCAGCGTTAAATATCATGGAAACCAGTTTTGATACCTCTTAACCAACGGTTAGCGCTAACCAGGCTTCTAGCAACAAGCCCCAGGACTCTGAAGGGCGAAAGGGTTAAAGAAAATTCAACTCGAAAAACAAATGCCTATTGTCAAATGTTTTCTGCACACTGTTTATCCTTTCTTATTTTTGATGAAGTCCACAGATAATGGTGTTCAAGTGCTTCTCAGTGTCCCCAGACTAGAATGCTTTGTGACTGCCTGGCTCAGTTGGTCGGCAGATATATTGCAGTAACGCGATTGCTGATAAAATGGCGATGGACCGTAGCAACCATGTTTATTCTATACTCCATTAACACTCTACACCCACTTTTTGAAAGAAACGTCTTGGAATCCAATGAAAGGTAACAGCCACACCTTCATACCAAGAATAAAACGCCGGAAAATGTCATGATGTAGTTTCTCTGTTGTTCGCTTGTACCAGGTGTTAAACTTTGATTTTCTGGTTCCAGGAATTTAATAAAACATGGTCTTCCTACAGAGAGCGTTACTATCGCATGGAGGAAGAGACGTCAAATAGAAACACCTAACTTACTTAGCCCATATGTTATGGAAAGTGATTCGTTATCTCTTCGCGGATGGTGGATGTCACACGTAAGATGGGACGTCGCTGAAATGAAGCAAAGATCCAAGCGGAAACCCAGACAGGCCAGTTCAAAAGAAAAGTTTATTACTGTTTTAAAAAGGAAGTGTTCGGGTCCCATTGTAAAAGTTGTAAAATTCATTTACAATCGATAACAATCGATAATAATCAGTGGAGTTCAGATCACATTTATGCCTCTCAGTACCATATAGGGCGATGTTAGCAGCTCTCGTGAGGTACAAATGACCACAACTTGCTGCCCGGGAAACCCAAAATAAAAGACTATATAACGGAAACTATGTGTTAGACTTGCTACGAAACCAATCAATATTCTACCGGCTCACTGAGTTCGAGAGATCCGTACACTACCCTCTGTAAACCTGGATAAATCCTCGGCTCTAATGCTACACTTATTAGTACTCTTTGTCCGTTATAGCAAACAACCAATATCAACATTGAAAGCAGACCACTAATTCACTCTCCTTTCCACATTCAATAAACACAGTCAGACACTACCTGAGTGCTCATCATCAGATTGCAATCAAATCTTTCTTTCACAATTTTTTTAGTTTGAAAGATCTTTACAGAGAGATATGCTGTCAATGTGATCACTGATTGATTGTACGCCGGATTTTCATGGCAGGTTTTCAGCGTGGAGTGCACACCGCATAGAATGGTGGAGACATATCAGTATTTGTTGGTAAGCCTTGAGTAACATGGGATAAGTCAAAGAGTAACACAGGAGTTGAGAGACGCGTAAAGCCAAAACTGATTTCTCATGAATGCCGGTATACTGATTTGGAGTGCGAGTTATAAACGAATGAGATAAGTGATCCTTGGACTTGAGTGGAAAATTAAATTGTCTCTTATAGACAGGGCGTAACGATGTATATGATCTGGGGGCCATTTCTCGAAAGTCCCGAAACTTTACGGGCCAGTTTCGGGTGTCACAATTCCCATTGTATCTCAAGAACGGAGAGAATTTAATTCGTCCAACCTCAGATTTATTTTTCTTTTTGTTACCTTTACAACATGTTAAAAGATCGGGTTTCCAAGACAATCGGTTGGCAATTTCACGGATGGCTTTTCGGGCCCAAAAAGTTTTCGGGCTTTCGAGAAACGGGCCCCAGGGATCAAAGGCGTGAAAAGGGACGGGATCAGGGATCACAGCTCTGGGATCTGGAATCACAACGCGTGGGATCGGGATCAGCGGTATTTTTCACGGAATCAGGGATCAGGGTAAAATTTGGGGTAAAAATATGGGATCAGTTACGAAAAAATATACCTCGTTACGACCCTGTAATATAGATGTTGCCGGTAAAATCCGTTCTCAGGTTAAATCCGTTTTTAACCGAGGTTAATTTTTGCTGATCCTCGTTTTACCTTGTAGGTTGAATACGCACTCAGATGAATTGAAGAAACGTTTTTTGGAGTCTATAATTAAGCGTATAGAAAAATTAGGGTCAGGATAGGATTAGTTTTGGTTATTATTTAACAATTATTCGCCGAAGGCGAAGTGATCATCGGTGAATATTCACCTCGATAATCACTGAGCCTGAGGCGAATAATTAATTGTTTTAGTATAAATACACAGGTGATTATTTCAAAAAAGAGAAGAAAAAAAACATTTCAACGCGAAAT
Organism: Montipora foliosa; assembly: GCF_036669935.1. Lineage (NCBI taxonomy): Eukaryota > Metazoa > Cnidaria > Anthozoa > Scleractinia > Acroporidae > Montipora > Montipora foliosa. The sequence continues at coordinate 18,818,011 of NC_090879.1, forward strand.
CATCTTCACTTACAGTGGCAAAACGACTACTGGCAGCCATTTTGTCCGTCGAGGTGATTATCGGCTGATAATCCGAGATAGCGAGCCAATGAGAGCGCGCGATTTTGTATAATCACCTGTGTATTTATACTAAACACGGATATTCTGTTTACTTCGGGAGGCGCGGTGGCCTCATGGTTAGAGTGCTCGATTCTGGATCGAGTGGTCCGGGTTCGGGTCCTGACTGGGGACATTGTGCTGTGTTCTTGGGCAAGACGCTTTACTCTCACGGTGCCTCTCTCCACCCAGGTGTATAAATGGGTACCGGCGAAATGCTGGGGGCAACCCTGCGATGGACTAGCATCCCATCCAGGGAGGAGTAGAAATACTCCTAGTCGCTTCATGCTAATGAAACCGGAGATAAGTGCTGGCCTGATGAGCCTTCTGGCTCGTAAGCAGAGACTTAACTATTCTTTTTACTTGCAGCTTAACAAAAGCATTCCTGTCAAAGGAATTAAATTTCAAGTCAGTACAGCCTCATGGAAGATGTCGCGACCCCCTAGCAGTCGACGAATGGTAACAAGCAACTGCTATTTTAATGTTATAATATTTTTGTTCTTTGAAAAATTGTAAGCGTGATAATTAAAATTCAATTGGTGACTTTTGATAATATTAATAGGGAGCCTAATTGAGCACGCGAAGTTTTTAGACGTTGGCGGCAAACAGCAGAGAACTTTTCGCATCCCAGGACAATAGTGTCTCCCTAGATTTTCAAAGTAATCACCTCAAATGGAGAAAAGAGAACTTAGCGATATAAATATAGTTGTGAGAAGAAAGGTTCAAAGTGAAAACAGTTCACTTCCTTTTTGTCGTCCGCGACTCAGAAACGTCTAGTGTTTAAGCTCCCTGATATCAGCTGGTGAACGCTTTTAAGCCCTGGCCAGCCCTAGATTCAACCCTCCAGCTTTGCTCTATCCAACATTGTTCAACAATTTGGCCGCCCACGTTGGAAGATGTTCGTTCAACATTTTTTGTTCGATCAAGTGTTGGATAGAATTTGCTTGTGATCAAACAATACACCCAACCATTTTGCTCGACGGAACAATGTTGCAGTGTTTTGCCGCTTTTCCAACAAAGTTGTGTCCTAAATCGAGTCACGTCCACGCTGCTAGCCAATCACGAATCGCTATCTAATTTTCAAGCCTAGTTGTAATTTGCAACAAAGATAGCAGACACGGACGAAGATGACGTCATGGTTGTTGATGAACAACTAGAAACCTTGATCAGCGAATATGAAGCAAGGCCAAGTCTGACGGACACTTTTGGTCTCCTTTATCACGATCGCTCTGTTTGGAGATGTCTGGTTCAGTAGCGTTTAAACTTTCTGCAAATTGATCCGGGCTCATTCTCATCATCTCTTAAACGTGGATGTATCTTGCAGTGAGCATACCCTTTTTCACGGTTCGCTTTTTTTTTTTTATAATTTTTTAATTTTTTTTTATTTTTACAATACATATACATACATTAATTACAATTCTAAAACAGCTACTTACTCTACTTACAGTACTACATTACTTTTTTTAAAAAAAAAAAAACATATATTAAAATAAAATCACACAGAAAGTCATACAAGATATTTGATTTCAAGGCAAAGGATTCTACCTTTTACGCTTCTTATGTATAGTTAATGCAGTAGATTTTGTGAGAGGTTTTTTAAATTTTTTTTTTAAAGCG
>NC_090879.1:18824723-18842223 GCF_036669935.1 Montipora foliosa
CAACCGACATCCACTTGTCTGTTTTCCGAGACACGAGTGATGAGTTGAGGTTGGGGAAAAGAAATCCGCGTGCACTGTAATTACTTGCATGTCTGGACATATCCTTATCATTCAGACAGCCACAATTCAAAGCGAAACAAAGTGATGAGTAGAGTTAAAAGCGTTGTGTATTTCTATCACTGTATCTCGTAGTCAATTCTAGTTCACAGAGTGCTTGCAATTTTTGGTTTGGGCAAAGGTTGAACAATTATCTCAATCAGCGAAGGGCTTTGACTTGGGTGACCGTGAAGTTAACGTGCAACTAAAAGAGTACCGTTGAGGAATGAGGTCTGCAAACAATTTGATAGATTATTGACGACCCCAGGAGCTCATCAAGTGGAGCCATTATCTCCCACACTTGGCCCAGGATAATTTCGTCCCCAGAGTCCGCTTTTCTTTTGGTCAGCACCAAGAACACGGACTCTGGCCACTTCCAAGGCAAGAAGTCTGCAATTCACGGACTTCCGGCTCGTCTACGCACGCTCAGAAATTGGAAGCAAGAGTGGTTGTCAACGGTTACAAAAATGGACCTTCACTACGACTGCGCATAAATTGGAAGTGGCCAGAGTCCGTGTTCTTGGTGCTGATCAAAAGAAAAGCGGACTCTGGGGACGAGACTGCGCCAAGTATCAACCCTTTCCCAAGTAGATCTATTTATAGAACGCCTCCCTTGGGAGATTCAGCTCGTCCACTGTTGTAAAAGCCAATCAAAACAGAACTATCTCAGCGTCAAGGAAAATACGATACTTTTCGCGGGAAAAAAGTGGTCCTAAAAATAAATTTACTCCGGAAAGGGTTGGCTCATATCTTAATCTTCATTTCCCATCTGTTAGGCTGTACTGTTGTTACATTATATTGTGTTGTTTGAACAATGAGAGCTAGCCTACATCTGTTAATCTTTGACTGAATCATTTGATTTTACTCCATTTTTCATGTATCAGCTCTGTTTTTGCAAGGACAGCTGGACTATTCGCAATTTGACTCGACCGTTTAGTACCATTTCATGTCCCGTTTTTCGTCATTCGTCGCTATTACTTTTTCGCTTTGGCTAGATCGTTTACGTTTATCCTATACTATTCCAGCAAAGATGGCTTAACTGTTCGAACTTTAAGCTGTATCATTTGTAGTCTCTGTACTACATTGCAACCAATGGCTCATCCTCGGTGTAAAAACCTGTGAAACTCACAGATGACGTAACACAAAGGAAAACAAAAGAGCAAAAAGACATCAAACAATAACTTAACCCTACCACGAGCTAACAAAACAAAGAAAACGTTTCACAGGTTCTTACACCGAGGTAAACCCCAACCAATTTCATTCCGCCAGATCTATTTCAAGTTCTTATATATTTGGTATTAGTATAATTACATAGGTGATTATGAAATTCTCTACGCTGATTGGTTGCACTTGAGGTCATTATTACACGATAATCACCTAAGCGGTTTTTTTTTTCAAAATGACCGTAAGCCGTTTTGTCGAGGTGACTTACAAAGAAAGTAAGTGTTTTAAAGAAAATACAGATTTTTCAAATAATCGCCGATGTAATTATACTAAAACAATCATTCACTTCCCCTTCGGCGAATAATTGTTAAACATGATAAGGGCGGCTCATATTAATGGCGTAGCTCCCACGAGTCTCTCATCGCCTGCTCTTGCATCGCAGAGCAACCAGTAATCGGACTGCGGAATGCCTGATACTCAGGCTATCACCGGAGCACTCGAATTTTTTTCGAGTATCACTGAGTCAACGTCGAATTAACTGGCTGCGCATCGTGAGTCCACAACATTTTGACCACTGTGATGACAAGTATCGTTGTCGAAAAGAGTACAGACAACGCTGAACCACTTTCGATTTGTTTTTTACCACAATATTCAACGCCAAAGAAAGTGTTTATTTCAGAGCGTGAGCAAAATCATGACACAAAGAAAGAGCAAGCGTTGTCTATAACTTTACCAAAATGAGCGTTCTGGTTGGCTATTACATTGTTGGCTATATACATGGTGCCTAAATAACCGCTTAACACCACACCCGGTCAAGTGTGAGACGTTTTTAGTATCTAGATCTAGTTTTGTCGGGCCTATTGCACCAGTCCGGATCGGCGATTCTTTCGTTAATCAAGTTAACAAATCCCGCTTACTTGGCACTGTGGTGGACAATAAGCTGAGCTGGACACCTCACTTGATGGATCTAAAGAAGCGCTTTGCCATAAAGTTAGCCTTGCTAAAGAGGTGCAAATTCTTACCTAAGAATGTTTTAGAAGCATTTTATCTTACTGTAATTCTACCGACTGTCACCTATGGGTTACCTTTGTGGGGATGCTGCAGTAATAAGGAACTGTTTAATTCAGTAGAAAAGCTACACAGTACAGCTGCGAAGATAATTTTTAATTTAGGATCAGACACCCCGCATACAGAGGCCTTAAAGATAGCGAATTGGCATCCACTCTGCTACAAATACAAGATTGCATTAGTAAAACTGATACACAAGGCTCACTGGGAAAATCTGCCTTTGCCATTATGTGACAATATAATCTGTAGACGAACATCGAAATATCCGTCTAGGACACCTGACTCTGTCTGTGTACCTCGCTTCAACTCAAGATTTGTCCATTTTTCGATTAGATATAGAGGTGCGGCTCTATGGAATAACACCTTGGCCAACGATCATTCAATTGTAAACGCGAGTTGTAAAACTTTGTCAACCAAGTTGAAAGATAATGCAAGTTTCTTAAATTTTAATTTTTATGCTACGTCAATTTCTACTACAGATTTTAGTGACCATGATTATGTATACTTTTAATCGACATGTATCTTACATATACAATCGTAATTGCCATTTAGTTTTAGCTCTCTTATACCATAGGGATTTTTAGTTTAGGCGTATAATAGTATGTAATTTAAGGGAATCTTATCTTATTTGTAAACACACGACCCCATAAGCTTACAGCTTTAAACATTATCGTGTTTAAATAAAGGTATATCTATCTATCTATCTATATCTATGAGATCTGGAAAGAAGCAGACTAACAACAATTTTTATAAAAGTGACGACACATTTAAATTTGCAAGACATGTTTTGGTCGTGCAACGACCATCTTCAGTTGAAAGTAGAATTAATTTGAAGTTACATTTGAATTTATAATATGCTAAACAAAGATAAATAACAACGTGAAATAAATTGGGAATCTAACAAAATAGCCAAAGGTAACAAAAAAGAGTGTACAATGGAACATGTTGATTAGAACGAGAGAGTTAAATTAACGTGATATAATTGCTTATTTAAAGAAGGTTGCTCCCAGGAAATATGTAAGGCCTCTTTTATCTTGACCTGGAATTTTGTGGTCGCACGGTCTATAACTTCAAAACATTCCGCAGAGCAGGAGTTACGGCATGCCTCGGATTGTTGAAGGTGTTTAAAGATATGTGAGGTCCTGTCCCTGTTTAAGTGTTCGCGAATGCGTGTCGAGAGGTGTCGGCTGGTTTCGCCGACATAGCAAGAATTACAGCTTGCACAGCGAAACCAGCCGACACCTCTCGACACGCATTCGCGAACACTTAAACAGGGACAGGACCTCACATATCTTTAAACACCTTCAACAATCCGAGGCATGCCGTAACTCCTGCTCTGCGGAATGTTTTGAAGTTATAGACCGTGCGACCACAAAATTCCAGGTCAAGATAAAAGAGGCCTTACATATTTCCTGGGAGCAACCTTCTTTAAATAAGCAATTATATCACGTTAATTTAACTCTCTCGTTCTAATCAACATGTTCCATTGTACACTCTTTTTTGTTACCTTTGGCTATTTTGTTAGATTCCCAATTTATTTCACGTTGTTATTTATCTTTGTTTAGCATATTATAAATTCAAATGTAACTTCAAATTAATTCTACTTTCAACTGAAGATGGTCGTTGCACGACCGAAACATGTCTTGCAAATTTAAATGTGTCGTCACTTTTATAAAAACTATATCTATGACAAATTGACGCGAGCATGACTCGAGCAGCGTTGTCTAGACTCTCATCGACAACGGCAAATTAGCCAATCAGATTGCGAGAGTACAAGCAATTGTGGTAAAAAAATACATCTCCTCAAGATCAAACTGTAATTTCATTTTCAGATCTGTCCGCGTGGTGAAAGAATCACAAGTGTGACTGTGATGTTAGGCTGTTTTGGATACCAAGGTTATCTCATCTTCACTGACCTGGCTTTGAGACCTATTTATGGTAACTACTCTAGCAGAAAGAGACGTTCTCTGTACACTTTCTCAGTCTTTTCAGTTCTTGTTGCTGTATTTGTAAGATACTGATTTGTCTCCTTGTGATGCAGATTCAAAACATATTGAGAACTGGGGAATAATTAAGACAGAAGATTTATTAGTACAGTGCCAGGCACCAAGCAGACGGCCACGCCCAAGGTCTGGAGACATTCTCACTGAAATCCTGTTTTCCTCTTCATCCCCTGCAGTGAGTAGGAGAAGTACCTCAGGGTCTTGATAAGATAACTTTAATTCGTCGTGTTCGAGGACTGTACTATAAATTACACCTTACGCTTTATCTGTAAAGACGGGGTGCAGTACGAGATTAATGAGACGCCGATTCTATTTCATGGAAATTGAAACAAAGACAACAGCGCACCTTGAAACCGAGCGGGCCGTTCAACAGAATATGGCCCGTTGTGTATCGACAATTTTAAAGTTACCCAAAAACCTTTCCTGACACTATCAGTCATATTTTCACCAAACCTAATGATCCTGAGCCGATTCTGTTCTATGGATGTCCCCTCGCAGCACTTCACTTGCTATCAGTAACTCCTAGTTTGTCACACATATAAAAGAAGTTATTTTTTTTCTTTTCAAAAATGAAAACTCCGCTTTGTCGGAACATGCTTGCCAAGCCAACCATACAGAAAGTAGCCAATCGTTTGTCCGGATGTGCCCCTTAATTAGATGCACGCGGGGTTCAATAAGCGTCACGAAGTGTCCCCTTGCTTTTCTACTTCAACATCAATCGTGCGTTTCTCGGAATACAGACAATTATTAAATTTTCAACCTCGGATAATGCAATTCTAGCTTTCTCATTGGTTCACTGCATCTCGGTTACCAACCATTGTACCTGCGTTTGACCTTATATGGAAATGAATGCGCCAAATGTCGCTCAGCATAAAATTTTTGGCGCCCGGAAGTCATATCGCTTTCTTGTCGTTTCTTAAATTTAAATAAAATTCAGCAAAACCTAAGGTTGAGAATTTATTAAAACAATTATTCCATTCGCCCTTCTTGGGTACGAGATTGGTAATAGCCAACGAGGCGCGTAGCGCCTTATAAACAGCTGCATTTACCATAAGGTAAAAATAACGCTAACCTGTACCCTTACTTTATTGTTGGAAATAGGCAGCAAAGGCTTGGACTAGTCCTGTTTTGGGACTCCCTCTTACTCCGCTTTGAACAGGACCAAGGCTTAGAGTTGGAGGGACGCTTCGTGTTAGATGTCAAAATTGGGCCTGCACCTAATTACTAGGTGCATTTCTGGAAATAAGGGCGGCCAATCGAAGCGAGTTTAGAACCTGAGAAATATAACACAAATTGACCAAATTGACCTTGGAGTGGTTTTCAATTGAGTGTCGAAAGTAATTAGCGAATTGCTTTGGTTTTGCATTCTTTACTTCACTCAGTGATTGGTTCAAAGTTCTTGCGCCATTTTTTCAACCAATCAGAAGTGAAACCAAAATCAATCGTGGCTTTCGCGTGCACATTTTCCCGCGCTTTGTGTCGGCTACGTGTAATTGCTCCGAGTTTTGATTGGTTTACTGGATTGTTTTCGTCCTTTTTGATTGGCCAAAGTGATAACTTTGGTTTTGGTTTTACGACACTCAATTGAAACTCGCTCTATTATTATTGAATTAATGACTGCGCTAGAAATAGAGCGAGTTTCAATCGAGTGTCGTAAAACCAATATCAAAATAATTACTTTGACCAATCAAAAAGGACGGAGACAATACAGTAAACTAATCAAAATTCGAAGTAATAACACGTACCCGACACAAAGCGCGGGAAAATGTGCACGCTCGAGTCACCATTGGTTTTGGTTTCGCTTGTGATTGGTTGAAAAAGTGGCGCGAGAACTTTGAACCAATCACTGAGTAACGTCATCATAAACCAAAGCAATTTGCTAATTGCTTTCGACACTCAATTCAAAACCGCTCTAACATCTTATTTGGCAATATGAATTAAAATCTCATGGGTAACTAATATGAACGGACTATTTTTTCTGGTTAATCGTAGGATTTTGAATCAATCACTTTGGTGACTCAACTAACTTCCAATAGAATAAGGATGTTGAAAAGGATTTTAAGAGTTTGGAACGGTGAGTCTATTACACTAGATAACGCAAAAAAGAGGTGAGGTAAATATAGGTTACGTGTTCTGTTCTGAAATTGTCACCAGTCAGTATAACGAGACAGCCACAAAATCACCAAGAGGGGAGTAGAATCATGCATAAGTATCTTGCGCAAAAAACTTATTTTTCATGTGAAATCATTTTCTCCAGTTGCTGATTTATGTTGATTTATGCCTTCATTTCAGGTCCTTTGTCTCTTGTAGTATACGTTTTTGTGGAAGACTACGATAATATCGACTTGAAAAGGCAAGACGACAGTTTGTTATATCCATCTGGTCTGGCTAGAAGGCCTCTTCCATTGAGCGCCACGTGCGCGACCCTTTTTTTCCGTCAGCATCTGTTCAACTTGTTAAGTTTCGAGTGTAGCACCAGGTAGCATCTATAGTTAGTTAAAGTAACTGTCCTCGAATCCGAAACGCTCTTGATTTGCTATCTTGATAAAGAATTAAGGAGATACATTTCTAAGATGTCTATGTTTTTAGGAAGCAGATTCAGCTGGGATTACCCCCACACATATTCACAAAGTTTTCTACGCTGTCTGTTATCGTAATATATGGAAATGAGGTAAGTGACATGGGCTGAATGTGCCTCGTACATAATTAGCTTGGCCAAGAGAATATGAGACTTGGACTTGTGACTTCTTACCAAGTGTTCTTCTGCATGGTAACGTACTTTTGTGTTTCGAAGCAAATTCTTTGCACGTTGATCTTTGCATGCTCCTTTCTATCAGAATACCAAAGAGCTGGACGTCAATGTTTTAAGATAATGACTTCTGCAGTCGCTTTTACTCGGCTTCTCTTTATACATGTACATCTTTCAAGTTGATCATCCTATTTTATTTTTCACAGATAGGTCCGCAATACCCAATTAACCGCCTTCGGAACATCGCTATCAGGTGTGTTTTTGCAACCATAAATAAAGACATGTAAACTCCGTGTTTGCAATTCATTCTGTTACCTTCTTTTCTGTCTCTCAGAAATGCTAAAACTCAATTTACATTCTTGGTGGATGTAGATTTTGTTCCTTCACCCAACCTGGATATCATTGCAAGGTGAGACGTTGTTGTCAAGAGTCGAAATTAATTATGCAATTGCGATCACTACACTTACTGACTGGCTTAAGATCTCCTAGCTTGCGAACTCAGACGTATTTTCTGCGGTCGTTTCTCTCCCCCGAAGCTATTTTTCGAGGGTGAGAAACGACCGCCGGAAATAGGTATGCGTTCGCAGGCTAAAGCTCTCCCCATTTAAAGCAATAAGGGGCAGAATTTTAACCAATCGCAAAATGCACATGCGCATTTTGCAGCACGTATAGCTGACACGTGAGCATGATTTACTGAGTTCTTGGGACAAGCAAAAAAGAGTAGGGATTATGGTGAAAGGACAAATCGTGCCCCCCCCCTTCCCCCCTTCCCCCCCCCCCCCCCGCCTTCCCGATAAGAGCCTACAGGCAGGCTATAATAGCTTTGAACAAGTTACTCGTACTTATTCGAAGTATGATTACCTAATCGCGTTGTTCGTAGGAACACTGAAATACAAAAATTTAGTTTTATCAACGGAGTTGATAACGTAAATTGGCCACCGTACAGAGATTCTAAAAGCTGACGTTTCGAGCGTTAGCCCTTCGTCAGAGCGAATCGAGGAATTATGGGTTACGTGTAGTTTTTATAGTCGAGTAGGAGCTACGCTATTGGTGGTAACATGGCAACGTGAAAAATAGGAATGTATTAGTTAAATGAAAAGCGTTCGTTAATACCGTGAGGATTAAGGGTGCCGATTTGGAAGATGAGTTTTTGTTCCAGATTCTTGCGGCTTTCCGTGGAACCTAGATGTAGGGAAAGGCCGCAGATAGCCATGTGTTTTTTGAAGTGGTTAGGGAGATTAAAATGACGAGCGACTGGCTTAGAAATAGCTGCATTTAGTGTCAATACGCGCACTTTTACCCCAAAACACTTTAGTTATCTGACTAACTGATTCCTCTGGATTCTTCTTACTTTCAGGAATCATATTCTTTATTACAATGGAACAATAAACAGTAAACACGACAAGATATCCTTTGTTGTGCCAGCATTCGATGGTGCACGACAATTGGTTTGTCCACACTGATGTAATTTTTTCCAAGTACTTAGCTGATCTCTCATGAACCGAAGTGCGTCTTTACAATTATACACAATATTTAACCTAATATTTACGCGTCCATTTCCGAAAAAAATAACACAATAATGTCATTTAATAATGTTGAATCTCGAGTAGGTCGCGACTTTATTTTCGAATAGGATCTAGGCTTTTTTGATAAACAATTTGTTATTAAAATGTGTCATTCTTTTGACTTTATTTTAGTTTATCAATGATCTTCCAGAAACTAAGGATGATTTAGTAAGAATGGTAAAAACCAAGAAGACTCTGTCGCCATTTAGTATCCTTTCTATCACTTTGCTCACGCATTTCAATGCCCTGTTGTGTAAGGTCATGTCTACCTTTTCTTCTTGATGTGTTTGGCCATTGGCCATTTTGATGTACTCATGTGACACAACAGCTATGTGACATCACCGATGCATTCCTTAAATAGTCCATTTTCTTTGTTAACACAACCCCGCATAAAAAATAAGTTTTCCAATTTTTGATTCACCTCCTTGACGTGCCATAGGACAAATAGAATCGCCACTATCGCACAGCTCTACCAACTACAGCAAATGGTACCACACCAGTGAGCCCTATGACGTCACCACTTACCAGGATAAATACGAGCCTTACGTGATTCTAAGGTGTGATTATAAATAACCCGTTTATTTTGTCAATTTGTTATTACAAAATCACTTTTTGAAAGAAAAAGAAGAAACGTCGTTCCCTCCATGGCAAGTTTACTTTAGGAAACAACAAACGAACTTTCAACGAAATTTATCTCCGATTTTTAAGAATGTGATTGGATAATGATAACAGTGACAATATTCATTGATATCAAAGCATCGGCGCAATATTGATGACAATTATCAGCACCAACATGGAAAGGAAAGGAACTTTATTTTACTGTCTAGTCGTTCTAGCGCTGGAGCGCTAATTCGGGACACAGTAAACTGAAATTAACAATTAACACAAATCAAGCCAAATGTTGGTTTTTGAGGAGAGGGGAAACCGGAGTATCCGGAGAAAACCTCTCGGCGCAGAATAGAGAACAAACTTAACCCATATATGACGCCGAGTCCCGGAATCGAACCCGGGCCACATTGGTGGGAAGCGAGTGCTCTCACCACCGTATCCTTGCACCCCGACCTTAGTGACCTTAGTCGGGTCGCACACTTGGAGCCCCCACATCTTTCGTCAGGGAACCAATAAATGGTATCGGATGTCATCTTCGTTCCCTACGTTCGTGGGGGTTTCCCAGAGCACAAGCTCCGCTGCAGCTAAAACAGAAAACAGTGACCAGTCAGACCAAGTCTTCGCCAGGCAAGTTTGTTCGAATAGTACCTCACAGAACTTCATTTAGTACAAATCAGTGCCAACTCATTCTAATAATGATGATAAAGGAGATGATGATAATTCAAGGTTAAAAAAACCCATAGTGCTGAAAGAACCTGAGGATGATTAGACGAAGCTCAAGAAGCTCTGCCTTTACGACTATCCGAGACAAAATTTTAATATATTTATTTTCAATAACTTTATAAGAAGATTAAATTGATTCGCTTATTGCAGACGGACTCCTCACTTGCCTTTGTATGACGAGAGGTTTACTGGTTATGGAATGAACAAGATTTCTCATGTTATAGAACTCGCACTACTAAGGTAACTACAAAACGATAGAGATTTCGAGAGATTGTTCTTGTAAAATCATTCATTTGCGAGCACTATAAATCGCGTTTTTCAATGACTCTAAAGAGATAAGCAACGATAAATCTCTAAACCATAATGCGCAGTAATATCCTCTATTTATTATATGACTAGCTCCGTGGGCGGGCAAGATGAACCAAATCGCGCGCTCTGATTGGCTACCCGAGCGGGCAAGATGGAGCGATACTGCCCGCTCGGGATTTCTCGCTTGGTCCCGCAAGATCAAAGATCATTTTTTGGTGTTTTAAGTCATATAATAAATCCTTTATTGACCAAGATTGTTCGGTCAAGATGACTGGATATTGGCCTCGTTCTTTTTTTGCGTGTTTAGGGACCTCGACTTCGTCTCGGTCCATAAACACGCAAAAAAAGAACTTGGCCAATATCCAGTCATCTTGACCTCACGCTTGGTCAATAACCCATACATATGCTAACCGAGCGCGAGGTCCGTACAAAAACAAAACGACAAACGGCCAATATTCCCCAGTAGGGTCCCGAGCAAGTAAGGATAGTAAGTTGTTTATTAGTTTATTATATGGCATTGTTTGTTCGCTTCCATCAGCGAACTTTGAACGGTAACCTTTTACCTTTAATACTAAATTCCGCTTGCTATAATTGTACTGTTGTGATAAAAAAAATTAAATTCCGCTTTTTTTTAAAACGTTTTGTGTTTTGTTCAACTTGAATTTCCCGGGAGACAGAAATAATACGGAAACGAACCGTTTCCATGGTAATGGTCCGTACTGTAAAATCCCGACTGAAAACCAGCCAATCAGACTGCTCCCTTTAGCCTGCCATGCTTGAGACCTTTTTGCAGATACGGCGGCCATTTTGATTTCTATTGTTTCAAATAGCTATTATGGGATGCCCAGAGGGCAAATACATATTAAATATTTGCCCCCTGGGCATCCCATAATGTCTTTCGAAACAATAGAAATCAAAATGGCCGCCGTATCTGCAAAAAGGTCTCACAACCTGCACAACAATTGCATTTTTTAGGTACAAATTCATCGTTTTACCTGATGTTTGGATTATTCATCATTATCACAGACTCTCGCCTCTTTCATTCGCTCAGATGACGGTGAGTCTTGTCAATTGTCTATTCTTGTCTTGCTCTGAAATTTGCTTACACAAAGACTGGGGTGAGCTGCTAAGAGAAGAGGATAAATGTGAAGGCGTAGACAACAAATTGAACCCAAGGCGATATCGTTCCAGCTCTCAACGACTTATTTTCATTTTTCGAAACTAAATTTTGAACAGACATCAAATGTTCTCATGACGAATTCGACTACCGCCAAGTGAAAGGACTATTGTTATGGAAACATTTGATTGACGTCCACCCAAAATTTAGTTTCGAAATATGAAAAAAGTGGTTCAGTGAGGGGTGCGCGTGGCTGATAACCGCTGTAACTAGAGTATGCCTTATGGGGTCAGTACCGCTACCATTATTTTCTGATTTTGACGCTGGGCAAATGCAATTAACAGGAAGAGGAAATTCTACCCTTGAACTCGAGGGCATTTATTTGCTGGTTATATATGTGGTGATTTTCTTACCATTTACAAGCGGTTTCGTATCTTACTCTCGCCATGATTCACTACTTGCACTATCCCATAACACAATTGCCCTCTTTCCCCCCCCCCCCAAATTTTTGTTTTTTACCATAATCATTGTTTGCAATTTCTCCTGGGACGTGAAGATGTCCCAACAATGCCTATGTAAAATTTTTCGGGGAGGGGGGGGGGGGGGGGTGATACACACTCAAGTGAACAAGTGAAGAAAAGTTGGGCCCCAGGGATCCCCACGCCGCTATGTCCCCTCATTACTCTGCTGCGATGCTAGCGTGGTAGCCTTGATGGTGTAGTGGCTTAGCATGCCTGACTAGTATTTAGGGAGACGTGGGTTCGATTCCCGCTCAGGGCAATGACCAATTTTTCGGATGGGTGTGTCGAAAGGTAAAATGCACGGTTTGTGTTTGTGTCTGTAAGGTAGTCTATACCTTTCATTTGCCTCGAAATTTCTCACTGTGATAATTCGAAAATGGTCTATTGGCTTATACTATATGCCGTATTCTACAGTACAGCCTCCTGTTTGAAATTTTGATGCGACATTTTCTAGCAAGCTTTTCAGGTTGTTTATGTAAAATAAACTTGTGAGACTTTTTGAATCTTGCAAGCAACTATTTCAAAAAGACAATACAATTTATTCGTTTTTCGGATATTGCCGCTTGGCAGTTGAAGGTTCCCCTCGACATTCCCGCGTGCCTGATTACCGTAGAGATATAATAGATGTCTTATAAACCTCGTTTTATAGTTCCGTATTAAAAGTTACGGAACTCGCTTTTTCCCTTCATGGCCCGCGAGCTTACAGTCCCCAGTTGTTCAAATGATGGATAGCGCTATCCCCAGGCCGCCGGATAAATCACTATCCATTGCCATAAGTCTTGCGCTCTCCAATGGATAGTGATTTATCTAGTGGATAGCATTATCCACCTTTTGAACAACTGGGGACTGACCTCGAATTCGGTTACGCTGGTAAGAGGTATGTGTTTTTTAGGGTAAATTCCCATTCCAAATTCCAGAGTCCCGTTCATTCTAAACTCTGGTTTTCACTCGTTTTGTAAACGGCGAGGACGGCAAATTATTTGATTTCCTCCATTGACTCTGAATTTCAGAATACAAGGCCACTTATTTCTTTGTTATTGAATAACAACAGTGCCTGAACACATGACATTTTTTTTTCAATGGTGACCAGGGAGACAGAAACAACCGCTGCGTTGGAGACCATATTGTGGTGTGCTTTTTCGAAAACCTCCGACTGTTTAGAGGGGTGGTAACCTGAATTCTGTAGTTGCTCCAAAACCACACTGCAGATCAAAGGTGTTACTTTCGCCCACTAAAAATGTTCGTGCCATTCTTTTACACAATGCATGAAGGACTATCTAGTTCTCGCGATAGCCCGACGCGATACCCACCCCTGACGGGGAAGGGGGGGTGGGGGGTAGAGGTACACTTGGGCTTTTAGTGCATTAGTGCTATTTAACAATTAGACCCGTAGCCCGCAAGGGCTACGGGTCAATAGCCCATGAGGCGAAGCCAAATTGCAGAAATATTTAAATGGGAATAAAACGAAAGAAAGCGTCACGCTTTTCGCTACTCCAATGGATTTCATACTATTACTAATAGTCCTCTAGTAGCGTAGCCAATAAAATTGCAGGATTTGCATTAGTCCACTAGTTGGGTGATAACTAAGGTCTGTTATTTACTTTCAGTTAAAGGGGACCCTGTGAATTTTCGCATGGTACAAAAAACTTGTTTCATGCATACTGTAAATCTTCTTCTCCTATCCAGGATCCGGACGTCAGATTCAAAAACCGACTTCAGCGTTTCGAGTTTATCAGGGATTTGTATACCAAGTACAGGATTGGCCCGTGCAAGACGCTATTTAGGAGTGGAGGGAGAAAGTTTACTGCTGCACGATAAAATCGCTGCTTGCTCCTCTTTGAACCCAGGCTCTCTCTATTGCTCTCCACTTGAAAGATGGAGGAAGGTTGGGTGCAAGTGAAAAAAGGAAAATTCAACAAAACGCGCTTCATGTAATCTAATAACGGAATGTTTGTACGGAAACCCACAATATTGGATTAAGTCATTTTTTACAGACATCAAAACATCTTTTCACAGGCTCCTCCTTTCTTTTAGATTTAAATACAACAATTTCCCACGGTTACCTCGACGTTGTAGTCGTGGCCGAGTGGTTAAGGCGATGGACTAGAAATCCATTGGGGTCTCCCCGCGTAGGTTCGAATCCTGCCGACTACGCACATTTTTTTCTTTTGCTTAATAAAAGGCTTTATGGAATTCCAGACAAGTTACTCAACAAAATTATTGACTCTTACACGCAGTAGATGGAAAACAAAGCCAGTACCGACTAGGGATGCAGAATCGAATGCGACAAAAAAAGCCACTTCTTCATTCTTACACTGACAACGATGCAAGATTCAATACAGCACTCAGATTTACTTGAGATTCTTGTGGTTAGCGCGCTAGAGGTGTGCTTTATAAGAGTGTTGCATGAGAAAGGAATCAGGTTTAACATTTACCCTCTCATGAACGAGGACTCAGTTTGTCGTGGTTGCCGGACTAGTAATAGGCAGTTATGTACCAGTCAAATTGAAGCTTCAACATTTTCCCCCCGGGCAACCCATGGGAATTTGAATTTTTGGAAAATTTTTGTTCAAATGCCCCCCACTCCGGGCCAAGAAGCTGTTCAAATGTCTCATCATAGGTCCATTTCAGGTGATCAAATGCCCCCACCCGGGAAAATTAACTGATTACTCTTTTAACTATGACTTTTCAGTAGCTGCTATTATGCTTCTGAAGCTGTGTAACTATGTAAACATGGTTTAATAGATAACACCAAGGAGAACCAGGGCCCTACATGGCACGAGGCACAAGGTGGAGAGGTAACAGGTATAAGTATCTCTTTCTGTAGGCCTTTGCTTTTCAACCAATTTGCCACGAATGCAGAATGCATCTAAGTTTGTCTCCGCCATGATTTATCAACCTACATGGAAACGTAACATGAAGTCGAGGCTAGCGATCAAATTCACCACCCCCTATGAGTGGTGATCAAATGCCCCACCCCCAGGAAGACTAAGATGATCAAATTCCCTCCCCCTGGGCAGGAAAAGGAGTCAAATGCCCGGCGTATACCTTGGGGTGGGTGGGGGGGGGGGGGGAAATGTTGAAGCTTCAATTTGACTGGTAAAGTTATTTTCGTAGATTTATGATATCAGAGTTAGAGTTAAGTATTCAAGATTTTGGAAGGCCAAAATCTTGAGTTTTACTTTACATTTAATTCAGGATTTTGGCTTCCAAAATTGTGAATTCAGGATCTTTGCTTTCCAAAATCTTGAATTCAGGATCTTGGCTTCCAAAATCTTGAATTCAGGATTTTGGAACTCAATTAACTCTAACTCAACAACATAACTCTATGACAATAACTCTAAGAATAGCTGTCCCCAGTTTGGTCTCTGGTTATTGTTTCCTTTAGATTTAATTTTACTGGGCAAAAGTGGTATTACTTTTTAAGTCACCTCTTCTGAAAAGGTGTTCTTAAGTGAAAAATTAACATGACAAATAACAACAAAACCCAAAGCAAAACTACAAAAAGACCATGGAGCGATGTGACTTTACAAAAAAACCAAAAAATAAGCAGGTAAAACATAGTCCTGTAGGAGGAAAGGAATCTAAGACTGATCAGTGGCTGAACTTGCTTCTCTGGGGAGTGGGGTGAAGAGCTTGATTGATGTCTTGATGGGGTAGGAAGAGTAGCAGACCTCAATGCTGGTGACAGAAAGGAGGCAACACCTCTAAATGGCTTTGAACTTGCATAAAACGTTTCCAAGGAATTACCAAACTGCAAGAAAAAAAAGGCTATCAGAAATGTTGTTTTGTATGTTCATGCTTCTAGAAGCTCTTCTCCTGCTGTAGTAAACATTGTGAAAATAGTTTGGAAATGTGCTGAGAGAGCACAGTCCTCCATCAAACCATTCAGTGAACTCAAGGACTATCATTGTTTATAGGAGATATTTATTAAAATTTTAACCCTTTGACTCCTGGGAGTGAGACTTCTGGATTTTACTCTGTTTAACGCCAGACAATTTTACTCGTCAATGGGGTTAAAAGCAATTTTTCTCATTTGTGAGCTAAGGCTTTAATGGCTCTCCACCATTCCTCTCTGTATTGGGATATATCTCAAACATTGTTTGAATGTTATTGGGTTGTCCCGCATTTCCCTTCACCTCAACTTACCTGGGTTCATCTCAAACACTAAGACACTAAGACCCCCAAAACTCGAAAAAAGTAACCCCAAATCCTCAATTTGGCTAACCCTAGGCCTATAGTTGTTTTTTTAGTTACCTCGAGCAAAGTTCAAGTCCTTCGTTAACTACAACTTGTTTCAAAGTGAGAGCTGGGTGATCTGCCATATTTAACTGAGTAACAACGTTCCATGTGTGGCTGGACATCTTCATTGTTCATTTCTCATCGTATGTATACTGGTATATTGGCCCTGTGAAACTCTAGGCCTAAAAACCAACTTTAGGCCTAGGGGATAGCAAAATTGAGGGTTTTGGGTTACTTTTTTCGAGTCTTTGGGGTCTAAAGATCTCCCTTTTCGAGACACCCACTTACCTGGTTTCAAAGTCTGGTAGTTTCTTTAGGAAATGTACAAACCACAGTCATTTCTTTCTCCTTATTTGGTTTATCCTTCTAGGGAATTTTAGAATCTATTTACATATATCATAATTGTACTGCATCATAATTATTTTTCTGTTGTTGGTTGCATCATAATTATTTTTCTGTTGGTCTCTCAACAAGGGAGGGCAGAGCTTGTCAACTGGTTGCAACCTTATTGCTTCAAGCAAAAAGCTAAAAAACAATTTGAGCTTTTCAGTACTCATTGGGTAGCATGATTAATATTATATCAACAAAATTGACATCACATTTTACAACTTCACTTCCAACCAATGAAGCAGTAGAATTTCCGAGAAAACTCAAATCTGCTTCACATGACTGTACAGCTGCACTGAGGAATCACATGCAAAAAATAAAACTTTTAGACGCCAAAAATAAATAAATCATAATGGTCAGATTTCCTCAAATTTCTAGGATGAAATATCACTAAAGGGAAAGTATAAAATAAAATTAATAACCTTTTCATTGAGATAAGTCGACAACTTGTACAAAAGACGCACAAGAGTTGGGTTTTCAAAGCTTCGGATTGGCTGCAACTCAGGATCACCACTGTACTTAACCTCAAACTTGCGAAGACCATTCATCATCTAAAGTTAAAAGTTAATGGTAAAAAATGACTTTCACTTAATTTACTTACTATACTCAGGGTAGGAATTTAAGAATATGCATGGTTTCCAAAGTTCCTGAGGCTGTTGTATTCCATTTTTAAAAAAATTCTGTCTGTAGGTGTGTTATAGCAATATGTTATTTTATAAATTCAAGTCAGGCATTCACATGTTCATCTATTATGTGTTAGTACAAGGGATTCAAAAGAAGAAATAAAATTGAGAGGAAATTTGTGTCAGACAGTACATTTTGCAAAAAAGATGACGAAAACACCCTTCAGAAAGAGAATAAGAAAATTGTATCAATACAGTTTTATTTCTCCATTAAATACTGTTTCACATTATTGATATAAAACATTTTGTCCCACATACACATAT
>NC_090879.1:18847223-18859723 GCF_036669935.1 Montipora foliosa
AACAAAGAGTATTATGGTATTTTTGAAAGTGGCCTGTTGTAATATTTTAAAATTATCAATGTAGAGATAACATAACACTAGACTTAAAATCATGATAAAGCACAATACCTTAATGACTCGAAAGAGCAGATGAGCATCTTTGGCTGAATTAAGGTTGAAACGACAGGCACGAGATGCAAACTCCAAAAGTAATGCAGAGTAGAACAACAAGTTCTCAAAGATAAAGAATTTCCTGAATGAGAGAGAAAGGATTTTGACAATTCAGGGTTAGGCCAGTCTTCATCTCAGAACTGAGAACCTCTTTCAGCCTAACAATATCAGCCAAACACAGTTTTTGCGTACGCTCTTGCTAATTCAATGCAGCGCGCGCAAGGATTGCAAAAAAAAAAAAAACATGGCTTCAAGACAGCAATATTATTATTCTATTTGCTCAACACTTCCGCTATCTGCACTAGTTTTCCTCATAATTGAACAAAGTGTTTTGATGGTTTTAGTCTTTTATGAGAAA
Organism: Montipora foliosa; assembly: GCF_036669935.1. Taxonomy (NCBI): domain Eukaryota; kingdom Metazoa; phylum Cnidaria; class Anthozoa; order Scleractinia; family Acroporidae; genus Montipora; species Montipora foliosa. The sequence continues at coordinate 18,847,732 of NC_090879.1, forward strand.
TGTATGTTAGAAAAGGTAACGATGCAAAGAACTCCCCAATTTGCAGATTATTCTTTGTTATCGAAAAAACCCAGCTAAATGCAGCGCATGTACTGTGTAGTGAGTTAAAAAACTGCGGTTGAATGCAGAATAGCATTCTCTGAAATACGCCTATTTTTCGAGAACCATGCGTTAGAATTTAACAAAATTTGGCACAAAAATACTTTAAGAAATAAGTAACTGGAGTATTGAAAAAATTTTGAACTTTAACACAGGAAATTCAAGATATTCCAGTGAACCTTCAACAAGGGATGATTCAAGATCTCTCTGTCAAATTATTATTAAAATAGTGTTAACTTGTGAGCATCGTTACAAGTTTGTTGCATGCAAATTATAAAGAAAATCTAACGACCAGATTTTCTGAAATAAACAAAACCGATTTCAAGGCCTGTTTATCTTTATTCATGTTGCCATGACAACGGCATATACATCAGCTTAACTATCAAAAAACCGAAGTTCGTGTTGTTAACTTGCTTGCTACCATTTTTGCCGACCTGGAATAATAATAATAATAATAATAATTGTCTATCAAAATGACCGAGCACAAGCCTTCTGGGATGTCCCTGTTTATGCAGATCATGTGACGGTGAGAGCTAACAGAATTGATGCCCAAATAGTGGATAGCACAGCAAAATCTGTCATCTTGCTGGAGATGAGCTGTCCTTGGTTGAATAACAGGGAGATCAAGAGCTGCGAGAAGACGGAAAAGTATGCCCCATTGCGACTGGAATTGAAGAGGCAGTTTCCTGGATATCAAGTAAAACAGTTTAACATCGTAATGGACGTGTTAGGAGGATACAGTGAGGTTCTGGTGAACACCATCCAAAGTCTTGTAGGAGTTAAAAGGGGCAAAGAAGTATTGTTGAAAATGCAGAAGGTCGTTTTGTCTGAAAGTCTGCACATTGCGAGATCTTTCAAAGTGTTAACATAAGCAGATACTAACTCCAGTCAGAGACAACAGAACAATTATTTAGGATCGTCTTAGATGCTTTAATATTATTGTTTTAATAGGTCTGAAGAGATTCATTTCACATTTCTACCTTTTTAAGAATCGAAGTTAACCTTTTAATTCGCTTATATATAGATCGATATATGTAGATACGAACTTTTTAGATATATTCAGGTTATTTTTACAGCCTTTAGGTTACGCAATTGCGTCCTATTGAGCTATGTGCTAAGCTAGCATACGAACGTTTATACAGTATAATAATGCCTTATTGCACAACTTGGCTTGCCATTTCTTCTTATGTAGGGGTGTGCGCTTTGAATCCCACTTCTGACAAGAATTTTTTAATAAGTACTGGGGTAGGACAGGTTGAAGCCTTAGCTTACTATGGGGAGCTGGATGCCCCCGCCCCCACTAGAGTCCAGGGTGGCACCTTTGGTGAGTGCCAGCAACTCCTAGCCACCCCAGTTAGGGCCACAACAAAGAGGCCTGTGACCATGAATTACTGGGTTGGCGTCTGGCAGGGGATGGCAGGGAATAGTCACGTCTCATGGGTACGGGCGAGGGACTCTTTATTTGCATGGAGTTTGGAATCAAGAAGTGTGTATTTTGAAAATTCCTGCACGAGAACCGTACGCGTTAGCGTGAGCAGGCCTGGAAAAAGCTGTATTGCACTGCTAGGAAGAAGTACTTCTCTATGAGATGCAATTTAGAGGATTTCGTCGCTTTTAAACATCCAAGTTATTTACAGCCAGAAAAGCAAATGCAAACAAAATATTAGATAAATGTCTGTGCAGAATTTTGTAACTTCTCACACACCGCTGGGAGCCATGCCAAGCCGAACCACACAGCCTGACCTTTATTAACATAAGAACATAATTGTCTTACAATGACACAAAAAAGTGGCTAGAGAATAAGTTCACCTCAACTGAACACATTCTACAAGTACTTCACGGGTGGGTGGGTGGGTGGGGCATGTCAGGCAATGGCGGATGGCAAAACAAAAACAGAAACTTTACATGAGCCACATGACCTGAAATCCCCGGCAGACCTGTACCCAGATTCCCAGCTATGTGAGGGAAAAACGTTTTCCGCTTCTTTCGTTCCTCAGCCAGCGGAAAACCACACTTACTTTGTCCAAACTTCAAATTATGAGTGCATATGAATAGTGTTACAGCTGTAAAAGCACACATGATAAAATCCTTATTGACTGAATTTAGGGTGGGCCAGACAGGAAAATATTTGGTCCTTGGTCATGGTGCATGGATCTCACTGCCTTGGTCATGGTGCACAGACCTCACTGCGCTTGGTCCGTACGTCATGACCTCACGCCAAATATGGCCACTCAGTTAATTAAGTACATAGTCACTCACCACTCCAGACTTGACGTTCCTCTGGGATTTTCAGCTCCACTAGCCAAAGACATACCAACTTTGCAATACCTCCAAGGTTGAACATAGCTCAGCCATGTCTCCAGTACCTAAAATGAAACATGATTTTTAACATTAACTTTAAAGGGGCAGTGTCATGGGATGGCATGGCAGTATTTTCACACACATTTTCACAGACGTTAATTTTTTTGCTATTTCTGTTTATTAGGCAAGACTAAATATGGCTTTAAAATAGAAGTAAAATGCATATTTATGAATTATCAATGATCTGGAGTCCAAGAAATAAAATGGAACACAAATATGATGCCCTGTTTGTTTTCTGCAGGACAGTTGAATTCAGTGAAGTGTGACCGGGAACACTGTCGGCGGTTCAAGCACTCACAAATGAATATTTTTTTCTCTGATAGACAGACAGATTATCAAGATTAACATGCCATTCCAAAGCTGAAAGAGAGTGCATTTATTTCCAAGAGACGACTTTGAAGTCGAAAGACGATAAGCAGCGAAAAAATTCAGCCGTGTTTTACTCACCGCTTGCGGTTTTATAATTTGTGTAACAAATTAACACAACCAGTGCATCCAGTTCCTCTCATCTAAATGCAGCTTTTTCTTCAAAATATTCAAATAGACATTTTAGAGCGAAGATAGTAAACGTGTTATCAACTAACAACGATTTTGTGATCTTTGACATTTTTAAATAAGCGACTCGCTAGAAATGAAATACGGAGATGGACTTTGATCCTTGGTAATAGTGAAACAGCTTGCACTTCGATTACACCATATGTTGAATTTCTCATGAATTCATGAATAAAAAAGTTTCTCTTCATTGCAGATGCTGCATTGGTATTTTGACTGCTCTTCTTTTGCTTTCTTGAGGAGAATGAATCACTATTTGTCCGGTTCCAGCTCGATGGCGCCACGACTCGACATGGTAACATACGATCAAAACCCCTTCCAAACAACAAAATCAAAGAAAAAAGGAGCAAAGAACGACAACGAATATATAGTTAATTTGTTTCTGAACGCCACAGGATATTTGTTTCACTAAAGCGACCACGGATGGCTTTGATTGTGTAAGATATTCACACCCACACACTCCTTTGAAAAAGTTGGCAAACTTTTTCAAAAATTTTGGCATGCCGTCACGCATGTGCCACCGGTGACACTGCTCCTTTAAAGTGTCCTGAAAATAAAATCAGTTCCTTTTTTCCTTTGGCAAAAGTGCTTCTTATGTGTACACTCCTAAATGAAACCTTAAGACTCCTCCCCCCTCCCCCCCCTAGATGAAAGTTTCTAGAATAGTATTGAAGAAACTGATGTTTATTTCATTCAAAATTTCTGGCTCTAGTAGCATTTTAATTTATTCACAAAAGTGGAAGGTTGTGCAAAATCAGCATGATTTAAGTTTGGGTTTAATAATATTATGGTGCAGGGATGGTGCAGTGGTGAGTGCACTCGCCTCCCACCAATGTGGCCCAGGTTTGATTCCAGACTCAGCGTCATGTGGGTTAGGTTTGTTGGATCTCTACTCTGCACCGAGAGCTTTTTCTTCAGGTACTCCGGTTTTCTCCTCTCCCCAAAAACCAACATCTGACTTGATTTGATTGACATTAATTTGTTGATTTCAGTTTACAGTGTCCCCATTATTTAATTAGTGCTCCAGTGCTAGAAGACTTCACCCTTAAATAAATTAGTTCCTTTATAGAAAAAGAAAGCAAGCCTCAGGGATCACTAAAGTCTTGACGGTTAAAAAACATCCAACAACAAATCATATTTATTTAAGGAATTTGGAATTTTCAAACAATGATTACAACAGAAAATGCTTACAATTCTGAAAGAAGGGTCCAAAGGCCAATGCAGAAAGCAGTGGTGAAGAAAATGATACAATTTCTTTTGAAGAAATTGTGGTATTATAGCTCTAAAACATAATAATGATGGCTGTTAGTGTAAAATTATTTTAAACTCCTTAAATAAAACATTTACCTGACTAAATGCTTAATCCCTTCAGTACAAAGCTACATAAAAATTAATACAATTCTTTAGGAATTCCATTGCCACTTTCATTGTTCATACTTAAGATGGTAAAATAGGCAACAATGCTATACAACTGACCCAACAAGTCAAGTGGGGGACTGAAGAAAAGGAAGAAAGTTCGACTGGAATGACAATAGATTGAATACTTTAGATTTCTTACAGGTACCCTGTCTTAAACCTTTTCAATGGAACACTGACTTTTTGTGTGACATATACCTAACAACCATGTATTCCTTCTCAAAGAGCTGTAAGTGTATTCTAAACCTACCTCTTAAGCTCATCAGATGGGTGCAGACTGGAAAACTGACTCACATCTGGACCCTTGGCATACACAAAGGAATGAACATGCTTCACTAAAATTCTTACCACTCGAACATGGTCAACTGATGGCATGAAATACTCCTGTAAGTGACAACAATAATATTAAATTTTAACCTAGCGACAAAAAAATGGATTTCCAATGAAAAAAATTTGAATTTCAATGGAAAGGTATTGTCAATGAATCACTTAGCAGAATAGCAAAATTACTAAACCAACAAGTGATTCAATTAGTCTACATTCTCGTCATTAATGCTGGCAAGTGAATATTTGGGATGGTAAATTTCTGAACAATTTTTGAGTTAATAAGTTTTCAGGTTGCAAACTACACTTATCAAATAATAACAGAAGTTCAAACAGTACCATGCCTCGTCAAACCACCTTGACAGTTTCTCACAGGTAACCTAAATGTTATATTATACCTTTCCATGTGAAAGAACATTGCTTGAAATGGAATGCACAGTGTTTTGATTCAACCAAAATTCTATCATAATCTGAAAATCAGACAAAACCAATATACATGTAAAGCATTCATCTCGAGGTCACCTGCTTACCTTTACACAACAATAGGGTTGCAACTTTACCCCTGTACCCACCCCACCAAATGTAGAAAATCTTGTTTCTTATTGCTATCTATAAAGTGCTTTTCAATTGAGTATCGTAAAACAAATACCGAAAGTAATTGTACTTCAGCCAATCACAGCAGGTGTAAACAGGGCACTGAACCCATCCAAATTCATAGTAATTCCAAGTAACTTAATTGCTCAAAGGTGCGGGGAAAATCACGAATCCAAATAGTGATTGGTTTCGGTTATCCTTTTCATTGGTTGATAAACTGGCGTGAGAATTTTTAAACCATGCAATCACCAAGTGTAGCAATTGCAATAGCGTAATTACTTTCGACAGTCAATTGAAAACTGCTCTATCCAGAAAAGTACATGATTAGACAAGAGATGAACCAGCGGCAACACAATAATTTACCAGTTTGGATGCTCTTACACTGAGCTTTAGGAGCTTATTGGGAGCTACGCTATTAAACTAGGTCCAGGTGATATTACTATTATTACAATGTCCTGCTGTACTGCTAAGACTGAACTAGACCTTTTCACAGTTTCTGACGCCATCTTGTTTGAGGGGCAAACGTGGCACAAGGCACAACAACTGAAAACTGGGTATTGGAAATCTGTAGACTCCTTATGTCACTTTAAATTTCCTGGGAATTTGCATAATTTTGTTTACAAGGGTTTATATGAAATTTACAAATTTTGTTTATGGTCTTTATAGCTTGATTTTGATCATCATACTTCAGAAAAATAATCAATAGAAGTAGTTTTTGAGAAGTATTCTCACTATCCACAATAGCCAGACCTTAATTCAAGGAATTATAATGGTTTGAAGTTGGCAAAATTCCCATAAATTCACTGTAATTTAAGCCATGTTTGTTCCCCACCTAATATGGCATCAGAAACTGTGAAAAGGTCTATTGTTGAAAAAATTATGTGCATTCTTGCTATGGATAATGTTTTTGAAGCAGGTGACAATAAATTATGTTAAGCTATAAGCGAACGAAATGAAGCAATACTTTCTTTGATAATGACACAGGGAAACTCTGAAAAAGTCTATGCGTTCCGTTGTAGGTGTTGATTCAGAACCTTAATTGCCTGATTTCAAGCCGAAGGGGACCAGGTATATAAATTAAGGGATTAGCAACTATTGATCCACATAGTCAGAAAGAGCACAACAAGATTTACAAAATCCCCACCTTTGGTGTTGATCGGGCTAATTTTGACTGAAATACAGCCATTTAAATGCATCTATGTTTAAAGTGTCCTGATGGTCATACATTTCTTTGTAAATTTTGACGTTTTTAAATGGCTGTATCACACTTAATATTGAGTCTATCAACACCAAATTTAGGGATTTTGTAAAGCTTGGTGTGCACTTTCTGAATATGTGGGATCCATAGTTGCTAATACCATAATTTGCAGACTCGTTCCTTGTCCCCTTCGGCTTGAAATCAGGCAATGATCTCCTGATTACTAAATCCTATAGCTCAACGGTTGAGCGCCCAGACTAGTTATTGGAAGAATCTTTTTCTGAGTATCCCTTATTCACCAACAGAAAAAAATCAATGAGATTATCTGCATGTATAATCATACTTACCGGTAACTAGGAGATTGTGTGTCAGCCAGTGGGTAATTGCCTAGCGCATACATGTGCATTTGAGTCATTGCTGCAGAGGTTTGTCCTCATGGTTTGCTTTGATTGGCTTTGCTCTTTTGCCGGCTGTTCTTCCCCCCCCCCCCCCCCCCCCCCCCCACCCACCTGTTGGTTTTGTGGTTGAACCAGCTATCAGTTAAGTTCCTTTTTTAGTAAATTATTCCATTGCTCTTCTGTTTGGAGCAATGCTACACAAGCTTATCTGGACAAGCTCCAAGCAGTACAGAATTTCGCTTGTCGCATTTTGTGCAGCGCTAAAAAATTCGATCCCATAACTCCTTTGTTAAAAGACTTGCACTGGTTACCAATCAGGTAACAACTTTATTTTTGTTTTGCTGTTCTGGTTTTTAAGACCATGACGTACGAGATGTGCTCCGGAGTATATAAGCTTGTCAGAAGATCCGCCATCTCGACAAGGAATACCAGAAACTGTCAACTTTTGAACATACCACTCTTCCGTACTGCTAGCGGCCAAAGGACCTTTCAACATAGAGCAACCTCTCTGTGGAATGAGTTGCAGCCTGCACTCAAACTTAACCCATCCCTGATGGAGTTCAAGTGCTTACTGAGGCAAAAGCTTCTTAATGACTGCTTTATTTAATTTATCAACTTTTATCTCCTTTTATCATTGTCCTGTACTTAGTTTAAAATTGACTCTGAGAAGCCATGTGGGGACGAGCCAATAAAGTACGTATGTATGTATTCCCCACTGAGAGATCAGTGTGACAGTTAGAGGTGACCCATGGGAGGATATCATGGTTACTCCTCTTCATTTGCATTTTGCCCACAATCATTTCTCTCACTATTGTTCACCTAATACTCCACTGAATATTGCTTAACAACAAGTTAATCAGGATTAAAATTTGTCATCTGCTTCCTGATTTAAGTCCTTGGGGGAACAAATTAATATTTTCAACGCAATCTGCACTCTTGGATAAAACGTTTGGGAAAAATTCTAGCTTAAGCATCATTTGACATGCTCTCACAAAGTATATTGGTCCTTCCCCCCCTCCCCCCCAGACCGATGTTGATATGAAGCAAAATAATGTGCAAGCCTTTGGCCGTGTTTTTAACCAACATTGGAATGGGGGGAGGGAGGTAAATAGGAAGAATTTAATCTTTATCACACAGACAAATTAGAGCATCACATTTTCCCAACGAGTTTTGTCCAACTGAGATTGTAGCTTAATGGCCTAGTCCTTACAAGCCTTCTATATAGGTCAGTGGTGGAGCATCAGGTTATAAGCTCGTCTGAGCTGTAAAGGAGTATTCTGATTTTTTCTGAGTATCCCAAGTCAATATAAAAAAAATCTTCTCATAAACATGAATACCTGTAAAAATGTTTCAGATCTCCACATTTCCTGTGAACCATGATCAAACATTCCATGATGAACTGTAGGTGGACTGACTCTGCCTGAGCAAGGTTTGATCAAACCTTTAAACTGATTCTGAAAATACTGTGGTCTGCGGCAATGACTGAGGTCATGCCTGGAGCAGAGAAAGGTACAATTTTGTATGCCAAATATTAAAGAAGTTAACAATAATTAGTATTATTACAATGTTCCGGAGTATTTTTTGCCTTTTGATTATGCTACTGACCCAGTCAAGTCTTCACCTATTTGTTGCTCTGGTTTTGATGAGATACTCCGGTCCCAGAGGTTTTTCTTGAGCAGCGAGAGAGCTGTGAAGCGGCTGACCCTCAGGATTGGATTGGTTGATAAATTAACAAACACGCAAATCAATATGATTGGTCCTTTTGACTGGTAATACCGACGGGTCGAATGATTGCTAAGTTGCCATAATTATGGTCCCTTTTGCAATTGTCAATTTGATGTGTTTGACAGCTGGTGTCTGCATGAAAATGAGATTCAAGTCCAAGGTCACCAGAGGTTTTTCTTTCTCGTGGCTCAAGAAAAACGTCTGGCACCAGGGAAATAATGAAACTAAAACTCATTTCTTTTTACAATGTCCTAATTATGCTTCCCTCACACCTGATTTGCTCACCGATGAGCACTGCTCCTATAGCTTTTGTTCAATGGTTTGTATATTCTGACCAGCAAAAAGTTGAACTATTTCTGTTTGGCTCTTCTGACTTGACAAACAATGAAAACGTTCGCACTTTATAAGAGAGTCTAACCATTTTTCAAGTCATTTTTCAAGTCGTTATAATTGACTTAAAACTTTCTTTTTTGACCTACTTTGATGTGTCTATCCTGTGCATGTGTTAATCTTTTATGGTGTAGTTAGAGTTTAGATGTGAGCCCCCCGTGATGAGCTCATTTAGCTCATTTAGCTCTTGGGGCAAACATGTGAAAGAATATGTTTAACTAAAAAATAACAAATAAATATTAAAGATATCACTTGGGAGAATCAAAAAGGAGTATCAAGTTTATGAGCAGAGAAATGCTATTTTATCAATTAATTCAGTCTTGAGAGGGATCATTGCCGCAATCAGATTTTATCCTGAGTCTTGTTTTCAGCAGTATATGTAGTGTGGATTTCCAGGCACTCTGCCAGTTTCATGGAGCCTCACGTATAATCACCTTCAAGATTAATGGAATGAATGGTTGCCTTTTCTTTTGTACATTGTATTTGTGATAGCCTGGCACAGGGCATTGCACATTGCACAGGAAGTGACCAAGGGAACAGACCTGTCATACTTTTTAACTTCAAATGAAAAGGAGTGTGTGTTGGTTTGATGATAGATTGACTGACAACTACTGATTCCCAGCATAATATATCTGGGCAGTGCAGCTGGAACTGGTTGAACTTGACATAGAGGGACACTATAGCCATGATGATGTCCTAAACAAATTCCCTGCCAATTAGAGCACCATTCTTATAAACAAATGATTTTCTTGTGATTTGGTTAAAAACGTAGTTGCTAATGACAGTAAAACTACATAAACTCCTACCAAGATGAAGAATTTTTCCTCACTTGACCAACTGTACTTTTACTCTTAATGCTGCTGGAAGAGATGGGCGATCCATCTGAGGGCAAGAAGAAGTTCAGGTAGTCATCCAGTATCACCAAGTAAAGAAAGTCCTGTGTTGAATTCGCATTGGATTCCTGAAAATTCAAGAAGTGGCCACATAAACAATTTTAAAATCATTTCTACCACCAACGTTGGCATCACTATCATTCCCTTCAATATGTGACACAAACAACACCTAAATCAACTTCCCCTCCCTCCACAGATATATTGATCGTAGCAAAACAAAACTTCACTCTCATATGCATCTCATTAAACAGAATAGAAGCCTTCCAGAATAGTTTTTACCACAATTGCTTGATCTCGCAACCTGATTGGCTAATTTGCCGTTGTCGCTAAGAGTGCAGACAATGCTGTATGCGTCATGCTTGCATCAATTTGTTACGCAATGTAATAGCCAATCAGGAACGCTAATTTTGGGAAATAAACCAATCATATTGCGAGAAAGTTATAGACAACGCTTGCTCTTTCTTTTTGTCATGATTTTGGTCACGCTCTGAAATAAACAATATTACAGTGGTTGTGCGCCTCACGAGTCCACAACAAATTTTGACCACTGTGATGATGAATATCGTTGTCGATAAGAGTACTGACAATGCTGAACCACTTTCGATTTGTTAATTTTCTTTAGAAACTTTATTGGCAAAATAACCTTCAAATATGGAATTGAAAAAAAAATAATGTTGATTTCTCTTCTCCTCCACTTAATATGTAAGTAGTTGTTGCTGCAATAATGAAGCTGTTTACTGTATTTCTTTTTCTTTTGCATAAGATTGTTTTTATTAATTAATATGTATTTGTGTGGGTTTTAATTTAATCAAAAAACTTAATTAGCTTTTACAATAATACTGCAAACTTCATGCAACACACACACACAATGCATTTCTAATTTATTATTGAGACCTACCCAACTGGTCTGTTGAGCCACAATGTAATAGGCAAAATGAAACATATAGTATTCAAAAGTATCTTGAAGAAGTTAAGCACCTTTGGAAAAATAACTTAATATAACATTGAGTGTATTCTTTTGTGTTTTTATGGGTGACTTGTCCCACAAGTTTACAAGATGTTGCTTTGTTTCACAAACAACAGGCAACTCTCATTTTCTAAAAGAATATACTCCATTTCTTATAAATACAGCCTACATTTTCTTCCAGTCAATTTACACAAGAGGACCATAAATAATACTGAAGTGGAAAAAAGGAGGTGAACCTTACAGTACAGGCCAAGAAAATATGTTAACCCATTGACCCCTGAGAGTGACACTTAATAGATTTTACTCTGTCAAATGCCAGACGATTTTACTCGTCAATGGGAGGGTGTTCTAGGGTGTTCTAGGGTGTTTGAGGTGTGAATGGGTTAAGTGAGATATCAATAATTATTACATATATAAATAATATATAGACCTTCGAACCAAGCAAAACACAAAAACAAACAAACAAACAAACTTTTAAACTTAGAGAACCAGGCTCAATGCTGGGCATGGGTACCGGTACTATTAATTATAATTTATTAATTTATAGAAATCTTTGATATGGTGGTTTCTAAAGACCACATCCATACCCTGGGAGCTTAACCCATTGACCCTTAAGAGTGACACTAGATTTTACTCTGTCTAATGCCAGACAATTTTACTTGTCAATAGGGGGGTGTCCCCATTAACCCATTGAGCCCCAAGAGTGACACTTATAGGTTTTACTCTGTCCAACGCCAGGCGATTTTATTCGTCAGTGGGGGGCACCCCGGGGTGAACGGGTTAATTGAGACCTCATGAATCAAGGTTTAAACAGAGTACTAAATTGAAAAGAAACACAATGCTCAGTCTCACTGCCTTTACCCTTTAAGGCCTGAGGGGGGCCCCATTGACAAGTAAAATCGTCTGGTGTTAAAAAGAGTAAATTCTGTAAGTGGCCACTGGGAGTGAATTAAGGGTTAAGTGGACAGGGAGGGCCTATAACAAGTAAGCAATACAGGACTTTTTCCTTGTTTGCATAGCCTCACCTAAACACGAGGGGGAGTTGGGAGAATTTGAGAAAGTTATGCAAACCTGA
>NC_090879.1:18864723-18877223 GCF_036669935.1 Montipora foliosa
GAAATGAAATAAATGCATGAGCACACAACGAGGACTGGATCAGATTTAAGTTTTGCAATTTATTCCAGGACAGGCTAAAGCCAGAATAAAAACTACACGTATTTGCAAGGATCATCTTGGACTGTACGTGTAGTTCTCTCTGTTTTGAAGACTTCAAAAAATAATAATTATATCTTGGACTCATAAAGTTATTTTGCATGGCAATCATGTGATCACAGTTAGGCATGACATTGCCCGATACATAGAAATGTGCCTTAACTTTGTGCAACAAAGATTCAAAAAAGATTCCAAATTGGGGATCAGATCCATTGCCCATAGAACCTTGTAATAATTTTAGTATTAATGTTTTAATGTAGGCAGATCTGTGCAATCTATGAGTTTCCTTGAAAAGTTATCCAGAATTTCATGGTATGGTAGTATCTGCCATCTTGATTTTTACCCAAATGCCATATGGTAACTTGTGGATTGAAATGTCTCTTTTGCTAGCAACACTCATATTGTAGAGTACTTTTCAAGAATAGGTTTCTCTGATCCCTTTTCATGTCTCTTTGTGTTCATTATTAGAGTAGTTTAATTAAGTTTGTAATCAGTTTCAGTGATAATGGTGATCCTGAGTTAACCCTTGCCTGCCTGAGGGTGTTCTTTGCAAAGTTTTATAATGTACCCATGAAATCAGATGATCTTTGGCAAAATTAAGGATGTGTAATAATTATTTATCAGACATGGTGTAACTTCAACTCTTTGTTCCAGCAAATCAGCTCTGACGAAGGGCTAATGCTCGAGACGTCAGCTTTTAGAATCTCTTTAGGGTGGCCAATTTACATTATCAACTCTGTTGATAAAACCAATTTTTTGTACACTACTTCCCCACTGATGCAGCTCCACAGTTTCTTTAGAAACTAACCCCTTCATAAATTTGCTTTAAGTTGCTTGGAATATTTGTGACCCTCCATATGACTTTGATGCTAAAGGTGATAGCACGCTTACACAACACGGCTTGTGTGTCCTGAAGACACAGATACGCGCATATTAAAGAGCCAAAACAAAAGAAGACACACTTGTCTTGTTTTCAAAGAGTTCAATCAGCAAATTCCATTGTCTTTCTTATCATGCTTAGTGTGCCAATGACCACACGCTTAGCATGCAGTTGAACACACTTGGTATCAGTAAAGCTATATAATGCCTATTTCAGTTTGACAACTTGACTTACAAGTGCTTTGATGAATTAAAACAATTGTTACGACTATCCGTGTAAAAAAAACTCGCGACCTGTGAGTACGGCTCGTGTATCCGTGTAAAAAAATGGCAGAAGTACAAACGATAATTTTGAATCGTTCGAATAACTGGAGCTTTAGAATATCCATGCAAGAAATCGGAAGTAGAACGGACGATAATTTTCAGCCGATCGAATAACTCAACCTTCTTGGAGCCGGTGAAATTTCAAAACTTCAGAAAATGCAACAGGGCTAACACGCGTTTTTTTCACATTCTTTCTGCTTTTGCTGTCATAACATTTTCGATGATTGATATACTTTTTAAAAGGGACACGAGTTTAACACAAGAACTTTCCCAAACACGGTGGAAAGTTAACAGTATTCGGTTCCAACACTGTCGGCACGACTCAACCAAGTCATGCGTGACCATGCGTGACCTGTATCTGCTATGCATGTTGAATGTTTTTCGTAAAATTCCCGTAAGCTTTTAAAAGAAACTAAATACTGTAATCCTCAAATCTTTCTTGTCTGAGATTTGTTATTTGGCCTTTCCCTGCCTACTTTATCGAAGGCGAGAGATTGTTTTATCCTCTGGACATGCCTGAATCTTCTGTTCTGCCGACACGAGCGACAAACAGTGGCAAGGTATACCAAAATCTCGAGATCTCTGCACGCCCGCAGCACTGAAATCTCTTTAGATCATCTGGGATTTTTGTGATTTTTAAGAACTACCATATTTCGAAGAATATACGTCTAATCAGGCGGCTTGGCTGATTTCGCATCTGGGCTTTTTCAACATGTACGTTCCAATACTTGGCAATGCGGCATTAAATTTTGCTATAATTATCCTATTTACATGTGAAAGAGGAAATGAAGGACTTAAATAAGAACTATCTTTCAGTTTACTGTTGAGACGCATCTCTCATCTTTATCTCCGTACAATTTAAAAGGTTTTTTTTTGCCGGTGCGAATGACATGCAAAGGCGCCCCGCACACTAGCGGATTTTTTGTCGGCAGACGGCAGAAGTTTTCACTTGTTGGCTAGTGCACTGTGCAAGATAGGACAATAATTCTTGAGTTTGTAAACAGTATTTTTTTTGGGTTCTCTTGTCATTTAGTGGTGTATTTCCCAGTATGTCCATTCCTGAGGCTCTTCACTAAGCGTGGTAAATGAGCACACTTAGTGTGCTCTCTTGCTAGTGAGTTGTGTCATTTTGCACACTTGTTTTCAAAGATTATCATGCTTCTTTGTTCGACTGCTCACGCTTTGTTTTTTCTAGCGTGTTCTATGAAACAAAATAATTTGCTAATGAAGTGTGCTCCTGGACACACATTAAGCGTGTTAAAACCAATTTCTATTGTTTTTAAGTGCTATCACCTTTAGCATCAAAGTCATATGGAAGGTCACATTTATAGAGCTCAGGTTACCATTTTTGCTTAACCTATCTCCTAAATAAATTTAAGTTCTTTTCCTATATAGGATACTCTGGAAAACTTAGCCCTTGAAGAGATTGACCAATCAAATGCTGTTCTTTTCATTCATTATGACCCTGACACTAAAATGATTTACTTAGCTGGCAAGGTAAGATGTGTTTATAATATTATTTCCCCTATGTTTTGGTACAGTTGGTGGAACATCAGGCTATTACATGGGAGGTTGTAGGTTTAACTTTCTAGTTATCTGTAATAAGGGAAATAAGCTATGAGGCCCATCTCACAATAGGCTCGATTACCAGCTGCTGTTTTGGGAAGTGAGCCAGTACTCACTCCCGAAATCTCAGCTGGACGCGTGAAGTGAGCCATTGTTAGTCTCTGCCAATCAGAAACTCGCTTGCACAAATTGAGTAGGCATGAATTATATTTTTTAGTTCAAATTGTGGATGCAAAGGTATTCTTTGACCTGGCCTGTTTGAGCTTTACAGTGCTTTTAAGGTGGGAAACATCCAAGATTTCGACAACGGAAAGTATTCGAGAAGCTGGAGAATGGTATTGTGTCATTTTCTACCGCCTGAGGTCGGTACACAATACACTGTTGGCAAGTGGTTGGGATTTTATTTTATATAAGAAATTTAATGATTTTTATATATTCTATAGTTTTCTAGGTCTTAGGTCTTAGTTTTCTAGACACCCGATTTTATTTTATATAAGAAATTTAATGATTTTTATATATTCTATAGTTTTCTAGGTCTTAGTTTTCTAGGTCTTAGGTCTTAGGTCTTAGGTCTTAGTTTTCTAGACACCCGGTCGGAAACATCACAAATTTTCCCGTAGGTGCCAAGGGCAAAATATGGCTTTCAAATCCATTGCTATTGCAATTTCTCCTCAGATTTTGCGAATCTAAGAGCAAGTAAAATTCCTCAAGATCAATTGAAATTACTGCTGAGTTTGTTGGTGGCAGAACAAGGGGGTTGATGACTTCGACGGAGAGCTGAAGTGGCCAAAGATTTTGTTGATGATTCACCTGTTGAATTCAAACTCACAGTGATCATTTAACCACAAACTTAAGCTTGCATCGTTTGGAAACTTTGCACAGACGTTTTAAGCATTGTTATGTAATTACTCTTTCCTTGAAATCAATGTTTTGGGATGTCTAATGCCATTTCCCCACCACTATTAACTTCACAAAATTATATTTTAAGTTTACATCACAGACACAATCTATCGCTCACATGTCCAACCGTTTCTTCTTGGGGAGGATACCTGAACTCGAGTGAGCGGTGGAAATTGAGCCTAGTCTCACAACTTTTCTGTGTTTATTACCTGGTTGAAGCTACACTGTAAGTTAAAGAAATAAGACACTCCTTTCAAAGAATTCTCTATCGCACATGGTTGGGTGGGTAAATGCTCAGGATTGTTGTCTACTACAAGCTACTTTTCAATCAGGGAGTAATGGGAGGGGTTGCATGATTAACCATTTGACACCCAAACTGACCTGAACCAGTCAGGCTTTACTTTGTCTCATGCTAGACGATTTTACTTGTCAGTCCCTGGGAGTCAATGGGTTATAAAAATAAAAAAAAAACAAATAGTAATATGACCTAAGAGAAAAGAAAATTTAGTATTGTATGCAAGGGTGAATTTGATACCAGCAATTTTTGAGTCTCATACATTGGATATGGGACACAATGATTAACTTTAGGTTTGACTTTGGCCTTTTGACTTGGGTTACAATTATTGTATTTTTGTGGTTAACTTTGCCTTGCATGTGAGTGAGAGTTCAGGAATGGCTCTGAGACAGTCTGATTTATTGTCATTTGTTCAACAGGGTGACAGTATCATCAGGTACTATGAGTTAGTTCCAGAACCCCCCTATTGTCACTGGTTAACAAACTACAGTGCCAATGTGCCACAGCGAGGAGTCTGTTTCATGCCAAAACGTGGCTGTGATGTCACTATCAATGAAGTGGCAAAATGCTTTAAACTTGTTGCCAAAGGATACTGTGAGCCCATCAGTTTCACAGTGCCAAGGAAGGTATGTATGGACAAGTGCATTGTGCAAGTGTATGCAAATAATTTTGACTCTCAGTCAGAAGAACAGTAGCTCCTTTTGTGAGGGTAACAGTTTTTACACAATCTATCATGATAACATTGGCTTTTTGTGGATCTTGGCATTGTTTTTCTGACATGCCTTTATTTCAGTGTGTAATAAAAGTAGAGAAGTGATAATTCATAATTTAAAACCTTACTTCCACTTCTACTTGACATCTCTTTTGGTTGAATTGTGTTTGTTTTTCAGTCTGAACTTTTTCAAGAGGACCTGTTTCCTGACTGTAAAGGAGATGAACCATCTCTTACAGCTAGTGAGTGGTTGGATGGAAAGGATGCTGATCCCAAACTTATGTCACTCCGGCCAGAAGCAGGTGGGGGCACAAAGGCAACACAGAAAGCAAAGAAAGGACTAACAGCACTTGGAAAGAAGGCACCTAAGAAAGCAGCACAGGCTGCTGGTGAAGAAGTAAGTGATGCCTTGAGCTCCTTGTTCATTTGGGGGGTTACTGCCTATGTCTGACCATTGTCATCTTCAGAGAGGATTGAGGTGTGGAATTAGATTTCAGATTGCAGGAAAGCTGCAATATCTAGAGGTCTTAAATTCAGTTGGATGGACATCTAATAAAGGCTTTCTAAGTACATGTAAACCAAGTATGCAAGTCCAAACTGGTAAAATTACCTTAATTATGATTTACAGGATTTCAGTGAGGTCATAAAGAAGCTGCAGGCGCAGGTGGAGGCACAGGAGAAAAGAATCAAAGCATTGGAGGAGAAAATGGAGAAGTTATAAGTTTGCATTGCAAATGAGGAATAGATAGCAACAGGTTCCTTTGCAAAATTGAATTGGACCTTTGCTCCTTTAAATTTTAAAAGTTTTAATTGTCTCTAGAAACCTTTATCAGAAAAGCTTGAAACTTGTATTTTTCCATCCTTAATTTGTATTAAAAGAAGAATGAATTATGTTTCCCATCTGTTATTGATTCAGAGGTTTCACAGTGAACTTGTAGAGTTTTTGAAGCTTCAGTTTGTAATGGGTTAGTAATAAAGCCCTTATTTTAACTGCTTGTTTAAGTCTTTTTCATCCTTTGGATAGTGCATTTTTTGACTTTCAAATAAACTTACTTGATATCTGTTCACATCCTTCAGGAGAGTGAGACTTCTGGATTTTACTCTAACTCCAGACGATTTTACTTGTCAGTGGGAACCTCTGAGGGATGATTGACTTAAAAAGAATGGAGGAAATGCAACCCTTTTAATACATTTGTTGCAGAGAAGGAAAATCTCATTGCTGAAAAAGTGAAGGACAAGAGCAGAGGTTGACCCATTACAGCCTCGGACAAAATTGATGAAACACTTTGCAGACAGTAGGATTGGGACCAACGGAACCCATTGACACTTCAAATGCCCTGGGACGCTCGCAGTTGACAAGTAAAATCTGTCTAGTCTCACTATCAGGGATCAATCTACTCTGTTTAATGCCAGACGATATACTCATCAATGGAAGGCAGTTTAGGAGTCAATGGGTTATAAACTGTTATGGAAGTATTTCATTGTTGTTGCTCTGTCCAACACATGTACAGACAATTCCTGACCCAGTGTCCATCCTTTTGCTAGTCTGGAGGTAAACAAGTCAACCTCCTTGTCAGGAGCTCTGGCCTCTTTCTGCTCCCCAAATGTCTGCAGAGTGTCCTTAATAGTGCTGCAAGGGTTATTCATCTTAGCAGTAGATATGAACATGTCACTCCTTTGCTTATCCAGCTCCATTGGCTCCCTATTGAAATTGCTGTCATTACATTCAGGGCTCTTCATGGTGCTGCCTAACTATATCACTGAGCTCAAAGCCTTGTACACCAATTAGAACCTTATGATCTTCAAAAACATTGTTGCTTTTTACACCTTGATTCAATCTTAAGACCTATGATGGCCAGTCCTTTGCGATTGCTGGTTTTTCTGTTTGGAATGCCCTTCTGTTGGAACTTAAATTTTTTGGTTCCCTTTCCTCTTTTAAATCCAAGTTGACGACTTTGCTCTTTAAAGTTTCTTATGATGTAGTTTTATACTTTTAATCTGTTAGTTTTATCCCTGTTTTTAATGTAATTTTTTGTAAAGTGCTTTTGGACTATTGGGATTAGCACTCGATAAATATTCTATCATTATTATTAAAGAACAAGAGGTTGAAAACACCGTAAACACCGTGCCCACATACTACCTTGGCAGTCAGATCCTGTCTTGACCTGATTTTTTTATCATCTATTCCATACAACCTAATGATTAGGGACTCGTGGGACTGTTGGCTCACAACTACACATAACCATGACTCCATGAGACCACAATGTTGCTAGCTCTGAAAATAAAAACGTTTCATAAAAAATCAAAGAATGCTTCTATCTTTAACCCCATTGTAACCCTGGGTAACTGTGTTGATCAGTGCAATAGGTTGATTAGCTAATTTCACTTCAAAGAGAAACATCTTGGTATGGTGGCTTATTTAGCAGTACTTTCATGCAAGACAAATGAATTAGTTTTTATAAAAAAAAAAAGGTGCCTTCATTTGATGGGAAGCCATTGCTACAAAGCAGCAGCTCTGGGTCCAAATCCAATGATCATTTCTATTGTTTATTGCTATCACAAGTCCATGGCCACTGTTCTAAGAAGATAAATTATCAATTTTGAGAGATCTTGTTGCCATTTCAGTTATCCACTGGCTGAGCGCAATCACTTTCCATAAGCATGGAAAATGGGTCTGGTGACCTGGGAGGGGAATCTGTCAGTCGCATTCACTGCCACAAACCTACCCCAACCACAAGAATAGACCAAATCGGCTACCTCGATGTTGTATCCAATTCAAATTCTTTGGGAACAAAACGTTTTGTTCCAAGTATTTCCGTATCATTTAAATGCAAATGCAACACACAAAGAACTTTAACCCCAAGAGATTTGAATTGGGTACAAAATTGAGTTAGCCGAATTCGTCTATTCAAGTTTGTACTTTGCTAACAAATAGGTGAAAGAAAAGATGGGGGTTGGGGTGATTTGATTGGTTGAGGAATCCAAGGAAGCTAAGGAAGCTAAGAAAGCTTTGATCTCTGGGAGAATAGATACCAGAGAGCACATTACAGGCGACACTGGAAACGAAGCTTGTTAGCTGAAGAATGTAGCCCGTTTTTTCTTTTTTTCATCTTTCAACACCTTTTTTCAAACGCTTTCAGTTCTGATGAAATGGTATATGAAATGAATCATATATGAACTGCGGATATGAAATCAAGTGAAGCTATGATCTTCGCTTCTTAACGCAATTGCAAAAATTGCGCTCATAACTGCGAAGATCATAGCTTCACTTGCTTTCAGTTATACTAGATAGCTTGTTACTATATTACACAAGTGGTCGGCAAGATTCTGATCAGTAGAATGGAAAAAGGTATCGGTACCAAGCTTAGACCAGAACAGGCAGGGTTCCGTGAGGGGAGAAACACCACCGAACAGATCTTCATACTGCGTTTATTAATAGAGAGATAAAGCATCATGCAAACGGCAAACGTCAGACTAAAATTTGCTTTTTGCCAAAAGCAGAAGAAACTCGTTTGATATGAGCTCATTTCTTGCCTGTTAGTAGCGGGTATCAAATAACTTTTCAAAAGACAGAGACGAGTTAGAATGGCATATAATTTTCATGCTTTTATGACAAGCAGCAGCCCACCGTTTCGCGTTTGCGTTTGCTTAAGGAGGCTCGAAATAGTTTCTCCTTTTTTCAAACAAATAAACATATTCTGTCCTTAGATACAGTTAGGGCAATCATATCAAAACGAAATTTGGCCGGGGTATTAAGTACCTATCGTAGATTTCTCACATTATGTTTTCCTCCAAAATAATTTTACCATGGCAACGATATTAGGCATTTCTTTGAGCCTTAAAATCAACATATGTGGTCCTTTTTGAAGAAACGGGACGGTGAAATTTTCCCATTCATCGTTACCAGATAATGTTAGAAATACTCTCTAAAATATTTAAAATCCAACAAAATCTGTAGGTCAGTTTTTCAGAAAAATAAGTTTTTTTGAATTGTGTCTCTAATAATTTTTTTCACCCACAGAATTTTTTTAAATTTGAAAGACAAACGGTTTAAATTAATCTAAGCTAACATGCAAAAAATCAAAAAAAATTCACCGTCCAGAAGCAGAGATATAAACGAGTAAAGTTGCAAAATCAGGAAAAATTAGGGGGTTACAAGATCAGCATTTACGCATGCGTCACCCGCTCATTCGAGTCCGCGCGCGAGTGGAGCTACAGGTCAACACAAACGGATTTAAGTAACTATTAAACCGTTTAAGTAGAATTTTCGTAGTTTTCGTGAATAGGAGATGTCTATTTATATGCCATGTATATAGGAATTGGAGAAAGGTAAGCGAAATTAGCGGTATTTCTGGTGACCCATTTAAATCATAAGCTGACGCAAGCAGCTTACGAATTGCGTGTGTGGCTAACGCGCGCGCGCCCAGCTGAAAACCCTTTCGAGCCTCCTTAAACGCGATGCTTAATCTCTCTATGCGAATGGCAAGCGCCCTTGATAGTCAATTTCATCAACTTCGCGAAAGCATTCGACTCACTCCATAGATGGAAAGAACTTAAGTGAGGCCATCGCTACTGTGTGCATGTGATGGATGAAGAACCTTCGCTGATCCACAGCATCAGGAACTTCTTATGCAACACCCAAGGACAGAGAAAAATCCCTGACCCGGGTGGGAATCGGGAATGCGGAGGTCGTGGGTTCGATTCGTGGGTTCGATTCGCTACTTAGAACAACACGTACTTGCACTAACTCCATAGAGACAGTCCATTATGCAATCGTACGGCATCCCAGGAAAATTGATTAAGATCATCAAACTGCTTTACCAGGGTGCAGAATGTGCCGTCCTCGATAACGGGCAAACATCAGACTGGTTCAAGGTTCGAACAGGAGTCAAGCAAGGTTGTGTAATGTCCGGGTTCCTCTTTTTACTAGCAATCGACTGGGTCATGCACCAAACAACTAACACCGGAACAAGGTGGAGGCTGATGGAGCAGTTAGAAGATCTTAACATTGCAGACGATATTGTCCTCGTCTCCACAACCATAAATCAGATGCAGAGGAAAACAACTACGCTTGCAGATACAGCTTGCAAACTTGGGCTACGAATCAGCTGGAAGAAGACAGAGGCCTAAAGGTCAACTGCAGAGGAAAGGAGAAGAACAAGGGATAGGGACAGTTGGAGAAAATGTGTGGAGGCCTTATGCGCAACAGAGCGCGAAGAGTCGAAGTGAGGTGAGGTGGTGGGTACAAACTTAAAAAACCAAATAGGAAAGAGAAGCTAAATTCCATTTTAATTCTTCACAATTTTACATAAACAATTTTCAGATTTTAAAACAATAGGTATTTAATAATATTTACACGCCAAAACCTGAACTTACAAATTGAAATAAAGACGCATTTCAATGTATTCAAGAGGAGGCTAGCCTCAGTGCTTTGGCCACCTCTGCTAGTAAATAATGCGCCACTTGATTCACAGTTCTCAATTGTAGTGATGGCCTAGTGCAGTTAACACACAGCTTTTTACAAATGCTCGTACACAGCTACTGTGTGTTAAGGTCAGGGCAATGTTTCAGTCCGATGCTTATTGGTTAAGCAGTCAAAAACTACCGGTATGTCCCCTCTTCAATTGACTCCTGGGAGTGAGTGAGACTTGACAGATTTTACTCTCATGACAGACGATTTTACTCGTCAAGTGGGGGTGTCAAAGGGCGTTTAAGGTGTCAATACACTAAACTCTTCAAAACCTAGTTAAATTAGACATTTTTGCTATGTCAAAAAGAAAACTCATTTAAAAAATCTGTTCTGTTTGAAACTGGCGACAAAACACTCCTGTTGGTTTGTTCACACAAGGCTGTCACCAGAAAACCACGGTGACCATGTTGGTACCACAGAAGCAAGTCTTAGATGCAAAATTACGATTTCACAAGATATGTACCACTCTGTGTGAAAAAAAAGGCAAAAAGTTACCATCAGCTAACTTCTAAACTTATAAGGAGGATGGCCACAAAGGTAGTGTACCCTCCTTTAAACGAGTTGGAAAAATCAACTTGCAATTCTATGACCTAACCTTCTCTCCTCTTATTGAAGGATAGTTATGTAGCTATGATCCCCCAACACTCTTAATATTGCAAACTATTAGCACAAGCACTCAATTCTAGAAGTATAATTCACTTCTCCAGGAAGGGAAAAGGGTAAATGTTATATCAAGCATAAAACTTGTTGATAAATCGAACAAATACAAGCAAACATAGGAAAACCAAAACAACTGGTAAAAACTTTTAGTGTTTGGGTGGGTTGCGTAGTCTCATTTGGTATGGAGACTGATGGTGGTGTTGTTGCTGCTGTTGCTGCTGCTGTTGTACTTGCTGCTGCTGCTGTTGTTGTTGTTGTTGTTGCAGTAACTGGACGGTAGGCGTAGCAGTCCTCTGCCCAAGTGTTACAGTGGCCATCTGCTGAGGTTGCTGCTGTCGTGGTATTTGTGCTGGAGTGACTGCAGGCTGTGTTGTCACCTGACCACCAACTTGAACAGCACCTGGTACCTGCTGCTGCTGTGGTTGCTTTTTTTGTGCAGCAAGCAGCTGTGCTTGGGCTTGAGCTTGTGATGTCATAGGCTTTGTGACACTTGTGGGTGCTGAGGTCAGCTGGCCTGTTGGTTGACTCTGCATGGTGGTGACACTTCCCACACCCTGTTGCTGCTGCTGCTGCTGTTGTTGCTGGCGCATCTTCTGAAGCAGTTGCTGTTGCTGTTGCTGTTGAAGTTGCTGTCGAAGCTGCACCTGTTGCTGAGGTGTTAGTTGTCCTAATTGTTGCTTTGCCAGGATTTGCTGTAGCTGCTGCTGAGTGATGGTCTGTGGAGCTTTCTTCTGAAGGATAGCTCCAGCTGCAGCAGCCTGCTGATGGTTTACCATTTGTTGCCTCTGCTGCACTGAAGCTTGCTGTACTGCACCTGGCTTAGCTAAAGTAGCAGTACTTGGAGCACCAGCTCCCTGGTTCACCTGTCCAATCTGGAAGCGCTTAAGATGCTGCTGTTTCATTTGTTGTTCCACTTGTTGCCTCTTGAGTTGTGCCTGCATTTGCCGCTGTTTAATCATTGCAAACTGCTGTGGAGTCAGCTTGACTCCCTGCTGTTGTCCAACATACTGCTGTGCTGTATTATGACCTGCAAGTAACACACATCAAATATCATCAGCTGTAGGTTTTGTATTCAGAAGTCTGGTGACTATATTTTACAGACAGGTGTTACAATGTGAAGAGATTTTGATAAATACAGGCTACCAACCTTGAGCCACTCCCCACTTCTTCTCCTACTGCTGGGTGTGTGGTTTGATTTTAAATAGTAAGAATTTACATATGATAACGGCTTTTTTAAGAATAAAGGACAATCCGTTCCAAATGTGGCCACTTCAAAAGTTACCCGGTTGGCCTTTGATGTAACCTGCGATCAGGCGTACTTTGCTTTTAAACTAGGCGCGAAAGGAACGCCTTATACAATTTCTTAACGAGTCTGCCGCCCACCTGTCAAGAGTGATGTTATCTTGTGTCATGCTATAAATGTGAGCCAATCAGATTTTCCCAGAAATTACTCACACATTGTTACGAGAGGACGAAAACAAAAAAAAATTCTAGCTGGAATATCTGCGAAGTTTATCCATGCAATCAAAGCTATTAGCATTTCTGGAAATCCCGCTTGACAGTTCAAATTATCAAGGAACGAAGGGCGAATTATTTAT
>NC_090879.1:18882223-18899723 GCF_036669935.1 Montipora foliosa
AGATGCTTTCACGATACATTGGCTGCGCCCTTTCCAGGATTGGTTGCCAACCTGGAAACTGGGACGGGTAGTTGAAAAGTTGATTCAACGGGCCAATGAAATTTGCAACTTCACAATGAAGTTCGGCAACTTCGCTCCGAAAGGTTATTTGTCCCTTTCATAGTACAATTTGTTATTATAAAAAAGATGTTAAATTGGGCACTACTCAGCCATTTAAAATCCAGCAGTGCTAAATGCCTTAGTCAATACTATTCATTTTCATACCACAGCATTCTGTGAAGCTGCTGCCTTTTCTCTGGCAATTCGTTCTGCTTTCATGGTTGCCAGCTGTACTGGATTTAAAGTCTTTTCTTCAGAAATGCCACTGCAAGAATACAAAAATACAGTAACAGAAATGTTTTTTTTACAACGAAGGATGTTCAGGATTGTGGGCAACAAAATGCACCCTCTTACCCTTCTAATAATAATAACTACAATCATAGACAAAAGTAGTTGGGAAGGTTATGTAAATGAACCACACCAGAGCTGTATTTCAACCTGCTTCTGTTAAAGCTCAAAAGAAAAAGTTTCACTTTCTCTTACATAGCCCCCCTCCCCCCTATTCAATGTTGGAAGGTAAGTCAACAAATTCCCACTGAAACCATTCAGTTTTGCACAACATTGAAGGAGGGGGGAAGGGAGAGAAGCAATGAAGACTTCAAAAGTGCTAACCTTTCCAACAGTTTTGTCTGGGATTGTAGAAATAGTTTTCACTACATCTGCCCCCACGTAAGATAATATGGATGGCAGTTGAGGTATTTTCCAATTAATATGTGCTGCACATTGTGATCTCTTCATATTATTTTACATGTAATTAACAGTAGGTAAATGAAAGTGAAAAATGCAAGAAGAGGATGGGCAACAACAAACAGCATTTATTTTCAATTTCCATCAACGTTTATTGATACCCTATCAATTGAAAAGCAATTTACGTAATGCCTTGAAAATATGATAGTAAAACAGGAACAGGAATATTCAATGACTAGAAGACTTCAAGGCAACATTTCGTACGACGTCATCTTTTTGATCCATGCATGTGGTTCTTTCCACGGCACCTTGAAATACCATAAAATAGGAACAAAGCTCGCTTATTTTATTTGGATCGCTGATTGTTATTATCTGTGAATAACTGTTGTAAAAATGATCGAAGATTGATTGAAACTGTTGATACTGAGACCGTGGTTTTGCTTTCTGATGTTGCGTCTAGAAGCAGTTTCTGATTTCATTTGTTTTTGACAAATCGTCGCCCCTGTTTATGACTAGTGCCTGAAAAATCGATCTGTGACCCTGGCAATATGATTTTCTATCAGATACTGTAATATTTGATTTTCAAAGTAAAAGGAATCACTGCAAATATTCAAAAAATACTCACTTCAATTGCTATATTGATACTCCTTGTGACTTGCGAATTCAGTGAACAATACCGATACCACCTTGCGCACCCTGGTTAAGCAATACCGATACCACCTTGCGTGCTCGGTTGAGCAAATCGAGATTGCTTTCCCCTATACAATATCTACCAATTTATATACTAATATATCTTCCCTTTTTACGCGGGGGCTTCTAGGTTGCCTCCTCGGGTTTTGGCCCAGACCCTGCGGGGGCAATAATAATAATAGCAATAATAATAATAATAATAATAATAATAATAATAATAATAATAATATAGCACCTTTTCTACAAGATTCACAAGCGCTTCTAACTTGTTTCTGTAGTTTTTATTCTACCACTTTAAATGATTACTTCCTCTTACCTTGCTGCCAGTACAGACGAGTGCTTAAAATTCTTCAATTGTGGGTCAACCAACCTTGACAATAAATTAACATGTAAATATTATGGAAAGCAAGTGTAATGATGAAAATACAACACTTTATTCACTCATGCCCATAAAGTCTGCAATATCTCCATTATCAAGATCTTACATTTGCTTGAGAGTGGGTTTTCTTTTCTGGGAAGTACGTTTGACAAGTTCAAACACGGATGATCGGACAATTGTGGGTGAGCGTCCAGCATCTTGTGCCAGCAGATGATGAGTTTTGAATGATCTGCCACTTGGACCCTTGATCTACATTGGGAAACAATAGATCAATAATTTCATTGCTGTATGAAAATCTCTTGCGTGTTTTTAGCTGACTTCTCATTAATACCTTTGCCCTGTGTAACTGCTACTGTGTGACAGAAGGGAGCAGACATCCAAGTGGCTTACAAGTGGTATAAACATGGTTCATAATAAGCAGACAACAAAAATTGGGTCATCAGAGGACCGCTTAAAGATGCCCTTTAAAGATTACCTTGAAAACCAACAATGAGACCTAATTCTTCTTATTTGTCTAGCTAAGCATACCAACAAGGGCTGGGTTACTTGAAGCATGGTTAGCGCCAGTGTTAAATACCATGGAAACCTAAAGGTTTCGATACTTCTTTACCAACAGTTAGCGCTAACCAGGCTTTGAGCAACTGGCCCCAGAAGTAGTTTTGGAGGGCTATAAACCAGCATTGCAAGGAGAGTATTTACCTTAACTGGCAAATAGGGAGACTGAGTGAGGAAAGCTTGAGTTGATGATTTGTACTTTGTCCTTAGTTTCTTCACATTCTCCTCTGCCCCTGGCTAACAATTCAACAATCAAAACAAGTTTATGTTCACAATAAATTCTTTTACCATTTAAGAGATTTCCAAGCTACCATGAATCAACTTGTGACAGTTGACTAAAAGTAAATCAATTTGCAAAAATTAATTAAGCAAGAAGTCATCCTTACCAAAGGAATCTTCCCCTCTTCCCTAGGAATAATCATGTTTGAATAGCGATCACGGCACTAAAAAAAAAGCATAAATAGTTGATTTTCCCTCTGGGTCACTGAAAAGTTGCATGCCTGATTATTACCTTGAAAATCCTTTTCAGGTCCAGAAACTTCCCACTTTGGATCAGTGCATGAAAGGAACTACCCTGCTGGCAGAGCCTTTCTTTTGCTTGCTCAATTTTGGTGCTCTCGAGAAAGACTGCATGAATTGAGTGAGGTCTCTATTGAGTATGTGCTGCATGTTGCCTGGATACATGACCTTTTGAACCCAAGCCTAATATGCCAGATCTCGTGGCCATCTTGGTTTTTCACAGTACAGCGGGCTCAATTATAACCATCGGTTTTGTCACTAAACGGATGCTTGCAATGGAAAAACCAGTTTAACGGGAAAAAA
Source organism: Montipora foliosa (assembly GCF_036669935.1). NCBI lineage: Eukaryota > Metazoa > Cnidaria > Anthozoa > Scleractinia > Acroporidae > Montipora > Montipora foliosa. The sequence continues at coordinate 18,885,456 of NC_090879.1, forward strand.
CAAGATTGACTAGTCCAGAAGTTTGGGCTGCGGCGGCTACAAAGAGTTGATGCGATTCAGGCAGAGCCTCCTTTTCTCCGCCTCAGTAAAGAAAAAGACAAAAGGAGGCTCTGTTCGTACAGTGGAAAGGAATGTGAGAATACGTATTTCAGAATACTTACCTGTCGAGCTGAACGGAATGTCCGGCTTGTCAAATTGACAATATCGCATACAATATCCCAGTTTGGAGTCTGACTTGGAACATTAACCGCTAAATCCACTGGTAACTCTTGAAGAGAGTTCACAGCCTGAAATAGAAGCAAAGCCAAGACAGTTGAGAATGGGCATGATTTCATCTTGCATCAAAAATGTCTCCTGATTTGATACCTGTAGCAAGGCCCAGTCTTCATGGATTAACCACTCTGGAATACCAGCACCCTGAAATGAACAACAAAGGTGTTGAAAAAAAAAAAAAAAAGGGTTATCTACTAAGTGTCAAATTTGTGTTACTCATAATAATGGATTGAATGACCTGCTGACTTGTAAGCTTTCTTTGGATTCAACCATGTCTGTATTGTTAAAGGAGCTTAAGACTGACATTCGCACTTAGAAGATCACACCAGTGTAATTCAGCCTACCCACCTGTGAATAGTCTGCCTGCTTGACAAGACTTGGGGTTACTTGCTGTTTCATCTGCTTCATCTTGGATTTCTTACTCAATGAATTACGCCGACTTCTTGCAAAGGGATCAAATCCATTCCTGTCAAACACCGATGTGGGACGACTCACACGATCCCTTAAGAGAAAGAAAATGTCAACAATTATCATATTAAAAAAGAACTCATCACCAAGCTTACTTGTGTAAGTCTTTAGGACTAGCAACGCCTTTACAATACGGTGAGAGCTCTAGGACCATTTCTGCATACTGTTTATAATATTATTGACTTGTAATAGACCCATATCATTCAATGTCCAAACCAAAGATTTTGCCTGTTGAACCTCTCATTCAGTGTGAGGCTGGACGGGCAAAGACAATGCAAAGACAATGCAAAGACAAAGTCTTTATTCCCCACGGACTCCAAAATGGCCGCCGAGTGATAAAGGTGAATGGTGCAGAAGGTAAGCTGCCATCTCTGCAATCTCTCCTTGTACATTTCACATCACCATCATCATATCTTTATTTACCCTCGGACTTTAGAGTAGCTCGAGGTAGCTAGTATCTCCGCGCATTTACCCTCCCTACCATGATACCCCACTGAGAACAGACCACAACAGTAGAGTTAAAAATAAGCTGTAATAAACTAAATCCTTTTAAAAAGGCTGTTTGGTCTCAGGGAAGGGGTTAAAACAAGAACTTAAGGCAGCACAGGAGGGTATGAAAAAGATCAACTCACTTTGCAGCTCCCTGAAGCTGATCTCTAAAGTAAACAACTGACTTGTAGACAGTTCTCTTTCCTGCTTGATGAGGCTTGGTCAAATGCAGGGGAGGGAGTCTACCAGCTGCCATAGGTGTGGTCTCATACAGATACCCCACAGTGGCATCAACATAAACCTCATTTTGTCCTTCTCTGGGAGGTGTAGGTGGGGTCCAAATCTAAAACAAAACATTTCATACAAATCATATGAGTAAACTCTTTTCCTGGAATAAATTATGATGTATTTGTACCAGTGGGACAAAACTGATATCTCTTCTTTCTACAAGGTTCAAAACTGCAATTCCATTGGATCAAAATTTCAATTCCCAAGCACAAAGTGCACAGAGATCTTTTAGTTCTTTACTTTTGGGTTGATGTACAACAACAGAAACAAATAAATTATCTGAAGACTAACCGGCATTTCCTCACCAGTGATGTCATTTACATAAACCTATGGAAAAAGTAATCAACATCTGGTTATGTGAGGGTGAGGGCTTCAATTATTGTCTCTTAGTCTCTCTCAACAGCCCTTATGCGTGATGACATATGACTAGCTAATTTCACCACCAAGCCTCAAATTCGAAAATCAAACTTGTAAATTTCAGCATGAGCTAAATCCCAAAGGAGCAAACTTGAAAAGAAAACTTAAGTAGAGGTAACGGTAAAGTCAATTTTATTTCAGCAACAAGGCTGGTATCAATGGAAGCAGATGGTGTGCCCTTGACTCCCCTCTATCTGTCAGTGCTCCATTTTACGGGTATTAAGGTTACTTCCCACCGTCTCAAGTGTCCTTCGGAAAAAAATTCCTAAAAAATTCGTACGTGCTAGTTTCAATCAAATCCAAACTATACATCAGAAGAAAGCTTAATGTTGTGTACAATGAAAACATAGTTTAAGTGTGTTTTCCTTTTAGTAAGCGTCAGGAGCCGGTAAGAAGCGAAACCACCGAGGGTTCTTCTACTGAGTTTGAGCAAATTTATAGGGTATGTAGATTTGACCGATTTCGCCAAAACCTTCCAGAGATGATGACAAACAAAAGTGTGTTGGGAAATTCTGATATTTATAATATTTTTCCGTGGGGTCCATTTATGCAACACGTCTCGCATACTTTTAGCTACTCCAACCTTAGATGTGGATATCGAGACAACCAATCAGAATATTGAAGAAGCCTGACACACTTCTGTTGATTGATGCCTTGTGAATAACAACACTGTGCAATCATTTTGCTCATACTGCAGCATTCGATACCCAAGAAATTCAATAGAAGAACCCTTGATGGTTTCATGTCTTACCGGCTCCCGACGCATACAAAAAGAAAAACTTGCTTAAACTATATTTTTAACTTAAACTACATTTAAGCTTTCTTCTGATGTATAGTTTGTTAGGATTTTATTGAAACTAGCACAAATGAATTTTTCCTGAACTACACCCACAAAGGTGGGAAGTAACCTTAAAGGCTTCAGCTACACAGATCAGAGAAAAGTGGGAACAGACGTTGAAGTCACCAAGGATCGAACTGGGGACCTCTTGCTGCAAAATCTGCACAGTAACCAACTGAACTACGCCCACTCCTCTCAAGTGCAAACAGTAATGCACGTCCACACGATGTGAATAATCTTGTGCAAATTAGGCTTGGTGGTAAATATTGAGAATATGCTGTAATCATCCACAAGGCCTATTTCAAGCTCGGTATTGTGTCTAAGGGCGTGTTCGATTGACCCTATTCTGGAATAAGAATGCGTGGAGTGATGATTACAACGGTATATTTGGCGCGTTTCGAAGCAGCAAGGATGATAAAAATGTTTGAAATAGCATTTTAGCAGATGTTTGACAATTTTAATTTGAATTTCCGTAAAAAAGAAGGATTTATAACTTATATTCCATATATTCCTATTCCGGAATACGGTCAATCGAACGCACCCTAAGCATATATCTGGTATCACATTTTTGGGCTTCTTTTCCTTAATGCGTCCAAGCATGTCATTCTTTGCAAACTTGTTTACATTACAGTGAAATACAAACAGACAACCATCACGTCTCACTTTGAGGTTGAATTTTACCGTGAAGTGGCCCACTGAAATGCAGTGAGGAGTCATGTTTACACATGATGCACTTTTTGTTATCTTTCAAAATCATAACAAACTTGCTGTCAAATCAATAACACTTAAGTAATGATCCGTGTAAGGTGGATAGCAATTTCCTTTGTTATGCGGCAACGGGGCTTTCCCCACATAGGAATGTTATCATTTTTACACAGAGAATGTATAAACCTACAGGAAAGTCGTTAACGCAATAAAATTCATTTACAGCCCACTTTGAAAGGGTGATTTTTTGTGTTAAAAGATTTTGACCAATCACAAGAGTTGAAAACAAAAGCCAAGAAACGTTTACAATTTTACATGTTCCCCATATACGATTTCCGTGGAATTCATTTAAACTGAGACCAGATGAAAGATGGAAGATGGTTGGAAAGTAAGGATGAATATAATACTGCTTTTATGAAGTCTTGTTAACTTTTGCTGTTTAAGCCAATCAGAAGTAAGTACAGACAATAGAAAAGTTATCACCTTTTTGCATACCAATTGAATTCCAACATGTTTGTTGCCGTTGTTGCTATCATTCTTATCTAGACCGTTTCTTAATTATGGAGTTAAATCTCCTTGGCTTTTAGCCATTTTTTGTCAGGTGAAATCAGACAGTTGAGTTAATTACTTCCACACTGCTTTCAGCAGAAAATGTCTTAGCAGACATACTGACATGACAAACACACCCAGTTACTACTATGTTTCCAAACTGAGGTTATTCCATCACATCACAAATACATTTCAAGCTATTAAAGGCATATCACTTGAGTGACAAACTGAAATAACTAAAAGGCAATGGGGCGTAACCAGAGAGAAAAAGTTCACATCTCATTAACTCATTGTGTTTTGGCTAGTAACAAAAACACGAAAAGTCTCATCAATTTAAACATACAGTTCTCCAATATTTGTATCTGTGGTTCCTTAAAGATAACTTGAAATTTTTAGGGAAGGAAATCCAAATAATAAATAATGAGCTCAAACTACACTCCCCAAAAGGGGCCATGCATTTGCCACAATTCACTTTTTATGGGAGAGAGAATTTTTGAAAGTGAAAAGTATTGCTCTCCTTAAAGTAGTTTCTGACAGCTTTAAGTTTTGCTCTTAAGTGGCGGGGACTGAGTCATGAAATCCAAGCTTGAGTGATGATGGAAAACGTCTCTCCTTGCAATGAATCTGGACAGAGTCAAGCTCTAATATGTATTGACCAACTTAATTCTGAACTTGTGAATTCAAGAATCTAAATAATAATTACTCTGCAACTAGCTTGCTTACAGCCTATCAAAACATCAATAAAATGTCACATGCTTGAAACCTGATAAAACACACCTTGTGAGAATTTTTGTTTTACACAGAACAAGTAATGAGGGCTGGCTTGTTTTTCTCGTATGTTAACATCTTCCTCTCACATTTTGCACCATTGTCTAGACTCAGAGGGACACACTTTTTGTGGAATGTTTTTGAAGCCGTTCAATAAACTTGCAGGTCCTGCTCTCCTTAATTGGGTCTAATGCCACACGGCTTTGCCTTGTGGTTTTAAACCAAATAAAACAATCCCTGTTTGTCAATTAAACAGTACATGACCCACACTTAACACCTGAGGCTGGCTCTGAATGGCTGTTCAGTGAATTGAGTTCCAAATTGCCTTGAAATGCTTGTCATTTGGTAAATCTTCTCTTGATTGCTTGGATGGCATTGGCTAGCATGCAGGAAACTTGGAACACTAACTGCCCTCAGCTCTTTTAGCCTTTCGCTTTTGGAGGAGAAAGCTACTGACCCAAGCTAAAGAAGAGCGAAGCAGTCAAGAAATTCAAGTTCAAAAGTGAAGAGATAGGTAAAGGAAAGAAAAAGCAGAGAACTCATAACATCAAGGAAGTGACGTTTAAAGTGAAAGTAATGAAATGGTTTTAGTGAATTTACTCCGACTCAGATTGCTAAGGGGGGATGGCTCTAATGAACTCAGAAGGACAAAATAGTTGCTTTACTAAAAAAAAACATGGTGATAAAGGAAATGGAAGAATGGCCAGCCAAACCATCAAGAAACACTCGTTACAAAAATCATTACCCACCAAAAGATTGTATTTAACAAGTTCAAGACAACCTTGGACACCAACAACTGTTGGTGACACTGTACAGCCATCCAAAATTACAGGCAAGCCAACACTATTAAGTTCATTTCTGGCAAGTTAGCTTGCTGCCACCAGTTATCAATCAAGAGAAGATAAAATAATGACAAACAATGACAGACAAAACAACTTTTCTTTTGATGTTGTTTATTTTGGAACTTATTGCCACACTTTCTTTAACAAAAGTGCCAAAATTACAGAATCCAGCTCATTTGGCCTTTAAACTTTTTACACTGAATTTATAGTAACAATAATTTCGTCAATTTCTTCCTTAAATAACAGCCTACATTGCATTTGTTATATTTTTCATACAAAATCTTATGTGCAATTTTAGTTCAACAAAATGAACAGCTGAGAACTTCCGACATTTTCCTCCACCCAAAACAAAACATCGCGAGTGATGTTGTCAATCAGTAATCCAATTCAGCAGTATGAATAACCTAATTTCACCAAGTGCAGGCTTTCAACAACCAAGGACATTAATTTTTTCATTTCTCAAAAAAGTTAGCATTTCATTTTACGAGAAAACTCTAAATTTTGTCAGTTAATGTAGTTCTTCTAGTGATTCTCTTTGAACTACTACAGCTACTGCTTCTACTACTTGCTCTAGATGAAGTGCGACTAGTGTTGCGATTGTTTTTGACAGCCCCTCCACATGCTACCTGTGAATCAAACTTCTCTTTTGGTTCCTTTGAGGATGAGGCCTTTTTATTACTAGAACAATGACTGTTTGGCCTAGATCTACGTTTGGCTTTATTCTTTTTAACCTGAAGGGCATCCTCTCGGGAGTAAGTGTACAAGACCTCATCCTCTTCCTCAGCGACCCGTTTCTCTTCTTCTTTCTTGAGTGCCAGAAGGTGACCCAATTCCCAATCTTTCTTGGCCATCTCAACTTCATCCTGTAGATAGTAAAAAAAAAATTAATGCGCTTAGCGCTGGGGCACTAATTTGTGCATAACAACCCTACTGTGCATAATTTCTTGCATCATTGGCGAGCACAGTAGCGTGGGGCACATTGATAAAATGACGGAATTTAATTGACGTCAAGCATAACCTGTCAAGGAATGGCTGTCTTCATGGAGTAGTGAAAAAATCTATGGCCAGTTTTTTGGCAATTTCACAAAATAGTACGGAAAGAGCCATAAAAAGTTGAACAGCCCACATTCAAGTTTAATTTATTTTGGGAGTGTTAAGTACTCACAAAGGAATTCAAATACACTTTTCAGGTATGTACTTGAATCAACCATAGAATGACACCAGGCTCAGCGTTATACATTGGATTACATTTTGTAAAATCAAACTACATTTGTCCAACAATGGGGGTGTGTGGCTATTGTCAAAGTAGCTCAAATATCCGTATTGTTAGCTTTGCACCAGGGAAATGAGCACGGAGGAGCCTCCACTTTTATTACATTTTTGTCATCTCCTTGATATGTTACAGTGTGCGATGTTTCATCGGAAATCTATGACAAGTTCTATTTCTAGGGAATCACCTTAAAGTGTAACTTCACTGAGCTATTATTATTGGGAATGTCAGTTTTTAAAGAAATTTTGGAGACTGAGGGTCATGTTCAAATGACATCAACTGCTTGAAGTTAAATGAGTTTTCTACTTCTCTTGAGGAAAGATACTGGCTAGGTTGCTCAGTCTTCTAACTGGCATGAAAGCTGGCTGCACGGATTCAATTGCATCTTTTTATCGAGTTTTTACAAAAACAATAGAAGTCTGGTAATAAGTAATCCCAGGAGTTAGGGTTAGGGTTAGGCAAGTTTCAACCCAAAATGGTTGGTTACATGTATGGGTCCTTCAACCTAAACAGCAAGCACAAGAGATGGTTCATTCTTACAGTACATGATCCACTTCTCAAAATTACATGTTTACATGGCTTTTTTTGTAACTAGTAACTTGATTGTCTTCTTCTACACAACTTCAGAAAAATGGAGGGTTTTTTTCCCTGAAGTTTATATGAAAGAAATTATGTTAGTTTCGCTGAGTGTGTGACCAAACAAAGATCCAAATCCTTGTCAGGCTTTGAATACTCAGCAATTTATAACGGTAGGGAGGTTAGAGTAAAATGCCCAAAAAGAAAAAAAAGTGGCATTACTCTTATGTATTTTCTTTTTGAACCAATGACTAGAAGCCAATTCAGGAAGTACTGACAACCAACAAAAACTGACAATTTGACAATGACCACATGAAGCCGTGTAAATGTGATCATTGGTAATGTTTCCTTAAGAAATGTTGCCTTTTGGAGTGTTCTTTTAAAAATGACATGGGGGGGGAGGATGGGGGGGGGGGGGGGGGGGCCAACGAAGAGTATTATGGTATTTTCCGAACAAGTCTCATTGAAACCCCTGGAGTAGCATACAGTGACCCCATAGTCAAACTTGAATATCTACTACACAATTATGCAAATAAAGTTGATGGAACAAGTCAGTGTACCTTAGCTGCTTTTATTTGCTCCAAAGTGATGTAGGCACCAGACGACTCAAGGAAACGAATAGCATATCTTTCTACAGGGGTCATCTAAAAAAATTCAACCAAAGATTTTCCAGATTGCTGTGAATACATTGAAATATTCTTAATGTCCGTAAATGGCAATAAAAATTATTACCTGGTTTTCTAAAGCAGAGAGTTCTTCCTCCACTTTCGACTTCTCTTCCTATCACAACAACATAAAGTGTTGCGTAAGTACAGAATACAACAGAAAGATTGGAATATCCATGCAATTGATAAGACCCAAAACAATGCCTTAAGAGATGCAATAATATCACATTATCCCATACAGTAACATGTTGCATTCATCAAGCTGAATTACATCTACAATGAAACCTTGATTTCTCCTCGTTCATACTAACTTTTCCAGAACCATCTTCACTAAGAGGAATTCCTTCATCAAATTCCGCCAGTTCAGCAGCTTGTTCTGCTTTGGCCCGAGTTGCAGCACATGCATCCTGCTCATCTTCAGCTTTAAACAAAGCCTATGAGGATGACACAAAAATACATTGCCTCTGTCAACAATATTTTATTTTATACTAATTACACTTGATACCAAGGACAACTTTTCCATGGCTTGTTGAAACCCAAAGCAGTACCATCAATAATACTCTTAAGACTTCTCTCACTCTGATGACGTCACTTTACAAACTACAGTTGACTCCCAATGGGATTTATTTGAAAAACTTGAAACATATCAGGTGCATTTTGGGTAAAAATTTTTTCTGTATCTTCTAAAGAGAAAACTTCAAGTCATGAAACTTTTCAACATTAAACTGTTTTCTCTTGACATGATAACATGTCTCAGAAACTGTATATCAGAATAACAAAATCATTGTTTCAAGAACAGCTTTGAGACTCTGGAAAGTTTAATGACGTTAACAAGAATGAACCCACAGGGTCAAATCATTACCAGCAAATAAAATTGCATACATGTACCTGATCACAAACACCATAATGCTTATTGAATATTAAGTATAAAACACTACAGTCGCATGCCTAAAATGTTTTATACCTGCTCCAATAATGTTTGAGAAACCTTTCCTCCAGCCATATTACTGCTAACGTCTGCACTATCTGTAGTCTCTATCATTTCTTGTTTATCTGATGGCACATCCTCTGCTTCTGTTGTCTCTTCTGCTGTTTGAGAGTCGGTAGCTTCCGGGTCAATTGTAAAGAGATCCCTTAGTGTTCCCTGTCACATAAATAATACAGAAATTTCATAAAGTAAATGTTATTAGAAAGCTTTAAGTGGAAGGATACAAGCTAAGGGCAGGGCATTTCAGCATTTTTAGCATTTGCATATCCTGTAAACACTGGTAGATAAGCCGCATCTTTTTACCATAAAAGAGTGGTCCAAAATTCGAGGTGTGGCTTATCTACGAGAACATCTTGGAAGAAATATGTAAATTGCCACAATCACCCCCAACCCCGTAAAGTCTGTTTTAACCCTTTGACATCCAAACCGGCCAGAGTATTTTACTCTGTCTAACGCCAGACAATTTTACTCGTCAATGGGGAACCCCTGGGAGTCAATGGGTTAATTAAACATCAACAGATAATGCATTCAATAACAATAACTGGTCACTATTTTTGCAAGTTTTGTGGCTCCTAAAGGAGCCAATATTGAAAGCCTGTTTAACTGCTTTCATTGGTAGGTCTTTTAGGCAATGTAGAGTCACTTTTTTTGAACAGGTAAAGGTTACCAGACTAGGAATCTCCATTCCACCAAAAAGCTCTTGGGACTAATGCCAATGGCAAATTACAACAAGCGAAAAACAAAAGATCTTTGAGAACTCATGTGGCAAATGGCCCACTGTTTCTCTGTTGCTTACAATTTTGAAGACAAATTTGGCAAAGAAATTGAACTCTGTTTCACAAGCAAAACTTCTGCTTTGGCTAGATTCTAGAATGCTTCTTCACTTAATTCCAGCTTGCTTTGTGAAGGTTTCTTTACTCTAACAAAATGCCTGGTAACTACTAAACAAAGTAGGTAAATTAACAAACAAGAAGCTGTCAACATAAGGGATGTATCAGTGAAAAAATGCTGGGGAAAATTCACAAGGAAAAACAGTCTTGTGTCCAAACAAGTTGATACTGTATATTCGTTACACATAATTTGAGGGGTTAAAAAGCCATATAACACTTTCCCTAAAGTAGCCAAACTTCTCCTTTTACACACAATAAACATACCTCTTTGAAATAAGCTGTGGTAAAGTTTCCTCCTTCAATAGCAATGTTGCCCAACATTCTTTTCTGATTGGCTTTTTTTAAGATGTTTTCCTCCACAGTGCGCTCACTGATCAGTCTATAAATGTGAACATCTCTTGTCTGACCAATGCGATGGCACCTGTCCTGTGCCTGGGCATCCATTGTCGGATTCCAGTCACTGTCATAGAATATGACTGTGTCTGCTCCTGTTAAATTAACACCAAGGCCTCCACTACGTGTGGATAGGATAAAACAGAAGATGCGTGAATCTGCATTGAATCGCTCCATCAACACCTGCCATAAAAAAAAGGCAAAACATGCTCTTTAACCCTTTCACTCCTGTAAAAGCCACTGAGACTTACAGATTTTACTCTGGCTAATGCAAGATAAAGAATACTTCTAACACTACCAACACCTTAAACTTATTTTATGGTGTATTAAAAATCTCCATCATTTACTACTTGAACTAAAATTAAATTACATGTTCTGAAATAATTAATAATGCCCATTATATCCAGCTTTTTTTTCCTTTGCAAAATTTGTCAAATACAACACATTTGTGACATTGCGTTATTGGACTTGATGTCACGTTATTGAAATGCCAACAGATTGATTATTCCGTTTAGTAAGCAAAAATACAGCAATTTATCGTGACTTCTTTTCAGTATGAAGGATTTATTGCGCGATCAAATTGTTACCTGTCTTTGTTCCACTCTCGTAGTCCCATCCAGTCTCAGATAAATGTACCCATGGTAATTGAGAAAGCTCTCCAAAACATCAAGCATCTTCGTCATTTGAGTGAAGATCAATACCCTTGGGACAAAACATGTCAAAGCACTTAACGATAGAAAGAAAACATCAGTGAACTCCTGAAACATGCTCCAGGGTCTGTCATTTTTTCAAACTTCATTTGAACTTCAAAAATCATTAATAATTCATGAGCCTAACAGCCTATCAAAAAAACGGATAAAACGTCACATGTATGAGCTACATATCCTGATAAAACACTCCTCGTTAGTATTCTTCATATTAGGCATAGCTTGTTTTTCTTGTATGCTAATATTCTCCTATCACAATTGGAACCATTGTTCTGAGTCCAGAGGGACACGCTTTTTGAGGAATGTTTTGAAACCGTTAACAAACATGCAGCATATGTTTTATCAGGTCTAAAAACACTTGGCGTTTTTAACCCCGACAAAACACTGCTGCTTGTCTTTTAAATATTGCTTGAAAATTTATTATCACTTGATTTGACAGAAGAGTGCCCAGACTTTTTGATCTAGTTAAATTAAATAGTAAAATGAAAATCTCCCTCTTTATTTCCCTGCACTTATAAACTGCTACTGTACAATAGAAACAAATTATGCAGGACATTTGAATCTCCAAAAGATACTTAAGGAATGCCTACCTGTGTTTCTCAACTTTTAGTTTTCTCAGGAGAAGATCAAGAGTTTGTAGCTTACCTATGTTTACAGGAAAGGATAAGGATTATATTTGAAAGCATAAGGATATGTTAAATGAAATCTTTACAGTTGAAAATTTCAAATGCAACAGTCGTAAAATTTGATGATGAAGAAGACAATGACCAAAACGAAGATGACAATGATAAAATGAGTATTCTGTAAAGAAATAATCATTTTGTGTATTGTAACACCTGTTTTGTACGCCACAGATGGAAATAAATCCTGCAAATTTCTTAATTTAAATGTTGCAAAAGGCAAAAATAAGCCAGATTGAAATTGGAACAATTACTAAATGGAGGCTAAGGGTGCGTTCGATTGACACTATTCCGGAATAAGAATATGTGGAGTGATGATTTAAAACGGTATGTCTGGCGTTTTGAAGCAACAAAGATAATAAAGATACGTTTAGAATAGCCTTTTAGCAGGTGTTTGACAATTCTAAAGTGAATCTTCGTAAAAACCAAGGATTTTTCACGTCTATTCCATGTATTCCTATTCTGGAATACGGTCAATCGAACGCGCCCTAAGTTGAATGTCAAAACTGTTCTGATGTTGTCTCTATTCCCTTTTTACTCCTGTCCCACTGAAAATGCAAAACAGGCCTATCAGAGAAGGGAAGACAGTAACACATGATTGATTTCCTAAACCACACACAAATCCTATGATATTTCTCTTTGCCACAGCTCACGTCATCTCTTGTTTGTGGTGCTAAATCAAGTCTAAAAACTCACCACAATCATATTGAATAAGTCTAACTTCGGGAAACTGCATTTTAAAGCCTCTTGCAATTGGATGCATGAACGTTGTTTTGGGCGTAAGTTCGCAGTGAAACATCTCCTCAAGGTTTTGCATGTTTGTCAAGTACGAAGGAGGAGTATGTGATGTATGAAGTTTGATAGGAGGGGCTTCCACAGTGGGAACTGCAAAGACAAACCTACAAAAAGCAACAAAGCAAGTTAAATCCTTTGACAATGGAAGCATCTTTTGTTAACCATTAGTACAAAAACAGAACTTTGACAATTTTACGGAAACTCAAAAACACCTTAATTGATCCTGTAAAACAAACACATGCTGTATAGTTAAGAAATGAAAATCACTCCAATCTATTATTTAATTTTAATTTTTCTAAAAAATTGGCTTTACCTGCATAATTACAAAAAGACCTACGTGCTTATTGAAACAAAAGGCAAAAATACTGAAGGGAAGATTCCAGCCTGGTTTACAGGGATGAATTTCAGGAATTTGGTTCTGTCAAAGTGGTGAATTTCCCTGTTTTGGTTTGAAATTAAGGTCCATTTTAGCTCTAGCAAGTACGGAATGGCATTTTACAACAAATGATGCAAAAAATAATCATGTGATCATGCATTTTCAAGGCAACCCACATATCATGACAAATTTTCAGCTGTTTGTATGACCGTCTCGGCATCTCAGACCGGGATCTTGGCAGGCGGTCCAGGCCACCTTCTCATACAAATATACCAAGATTTTACCAAAGAAGAATAGGCAATAGCAGAAATCTCGGGAAAGCGGGCCAGCCCCCTAACTGGGCTGGCTCGCCTCATATGAACAGGCCCTAACAGCATAACATTTAAGACAAATGGCGAAGTTGGTCCTACGATTTTAGCCCATACAGTACCGCTCAAATTACTACCCTTACGCGCGCATGTGCGCGTTACAGGAATCGCATCACAGGCAAGGTAAAAAAATCTGTAAGTACAGCAACTGGAGGATTGCACGCGATCTTAATTAACCCTTTGACACCCAAACCGGCCTAAACTGGCCAGACTTAATATTTTACTCTGGCAATGGGGAACCGCTGGCAGTCAATGGGTTAATTGGATATATTTTCAATGTCTGTGAAAGTCCCAGACACATAACAAACAGGCATTTTAGCAGAAGTAAAAGCATCTAGTTATTGTAGAAAGGCCAACAAAGTTACATTCCACCAAACACACAGGTCAGCGGTGTGTGCTAAATAAAGAAGACTGTTAACTTTGCCTACAGGAACCACAGAAATGTGAATCATAAGCAGTTTGGCAAGGAAAGCAAGTTTTAAAGATAGAGTAGTTATCGTTTAAAGCAACATTTGTTTTAATTTGTGTCGAGTTGGCAAATTAAAATTCAGGCAAGCCGACATGTGAAGGAAAGTCAGGAAAACCTATGGCTTTGTTTATCTGAAATCTTTACACAACAAAATTATTTTGAGTGGCCGTGTTGTCATGCCACAAATTGTAACATCAAAGCAAAGTGTAACAACTTTTGAAGCAAAATGTAACATTAACCCGCATTGTAACCCATTTTTTGACCCAAAATGTAACAATTTCTTTACCGCCAATTGTAACTTGACCTTTTAATGCAAAATGTAACTTTGGGGGACTTTATCCCCTACTCTTCTCGAATAGTGTTTGGGTTCTTTAACGTCCCACAGGGAACTTATGAACATAGAAGAAGACTTGAAAGTCTAACCATTTGCAGATGAAATTACAAAGGCAGCACT